>NW_026925089.1:0-10000 GCF_032062105.1 Saccostrea cuccullata
TACTTAATACCCACAACCAGGGTAGAAGAACAAACTAATCAGTAATATTCAGCAATAATCAGGAGTTTCCCTATCACACATGAACCCCTGACCCTAAGTCTACATATTGCACAATTTTAGAAAAGGCACACTTGCTTATCAAAATGTTTGATTAATACCAAGGAGCAGATTTCAAACAATTCATTTTCAGTATATAAGTACCCCCTCCCTCTCTTTGGTATCCCTGACCCAGGGGCCTTGAAATTCACAATTCTGGTGGAAGAGCCCTTGCACTTCATAAGTATAGATACTCTAGCTCATCACAACTTTGTACTTAATTAGTTTATTTAATTCCCAGAAGCAGAGAAAATTTTAAAAGAATTATGCATTTTCACTAAATAATCAATAGAGCCCCGCCATAACACCAAAACCCCTGACCCTGGGGTTATAAAATTCACAATTTTGGAAGAAGCACTCTTGCTCATCATAACTAAGTGCTTAGTTAGTTTATTTAATACCCAGAAGTAGAGAAGATTTTCAAAGAATATATGCATTTTCACTACATAACCAATAGAGCCCCGCCCTATCACCAGAACACCTGACCCTGGGGTCATAAAATTCACAATTTTGGAAGAGGCACTCTTGCTCATTATAAATAAGTGCTTGATTAGTTTATCTAATATCTTGGAGCAGAGAAGAAGATTTTCAAAGAAATCATGCATTTTCACTATATAATCTATATAGCCCCGCCTAGCACTAGAACCCCTGACCCTGGGGCCATGAATTTCACAATTTAAGTTAAGGACTCAATGTTCACTACATTCATAACAACAGTTTGCCTGCTTGATGTCCAGGAGTAAAGAAGAAGATTTTTAAAGATTGCAATAATTTTAGTGGTTTTTGCCCCACCCCCCAGGCCCCAGGGGGGCAGGGACCATGAAATTCACAATTTCTGTTCCCCTTCACCCATAGATGCTGTATACCAAATTTGGTTGAAATTGGTTAAGTGGTGCAGAGAAAAAGCTGCAAATGTTCAAATGTTAACACACGACGCACGACACACGACGACAGACGAAAATGGATAGCAATAAGTCACCTGAGTTACTCAGGTGACCTAAACAAGAGGCCAACGGGCCTTATAGGTCACCTGAGTATTGTGTAACAACTTTCAAACAATTAAATTTAGTTCATGTTTTAAACCAGAGGCCATGAAATTCACAATTTACAATTTTGAAAGAGGCATCCTTGCTTATCATAATTATCAACTTAGCATGCTTTCTCTATTTACTTAATACCCATAGGCAGATCAGAGTAACAAAGAGAAAATGCACTACCACTTTATACCCAGTTGTGCACCTCACCCTAAAGGAACCACTGACCCATGGGCCACATATTTCAAAATTCTGCAAATGTTATCATAAAATGGTTGATTAATACAAAAGAGCAGATTTCAAAACATTAATTTATTTTCAGACTATGTACCCCCCCCCCTCTCTGACCCTGGGGGCATAAAAAAACCACATTTCTAGAAGCACCTTTCTTCATCATAAATATATATTTACTTGGATAATTGACAAAAAACCCAGAAGCAAAGGAGAATATTTTCAAAGAATTTATTTATACTATATAATCAATAGAGCCCCGCCCTAGCACCAGAACCCTTAACCCTGAGGCCTTAAAATTTTAAATTTTGGAAGAGGCACTCTTGCTCATCATAGCTATGTGCTTAGTTAGTTTATTTAATTCCCAGGAGCAGAGCAGAAGATTTTCAAAGAAATAATGCATTTTCACTTATAATCTATGGAGCCCCGCCCTAACACCAGAACCCCTGAAGCGGGGGCCATAAAATTCACAAATCTTGACGAGGTACTCTTGCTCATCATGTTAGTTTATTTAATACCCAGGAGCAGAGCAGAAGATTTTCAAAGAAATAATTCATTTTTACTATGTAATCTATAGAGCCCCCCCCCCCTCTAACACCAGAACCCCTGACCCTGGGGCCACTAAATTCACAAATCTGGAATAGGCCCTCTTTCACATCATAACTATGTGCTTAGTAAGTTTATTTAATACCAAGGAGCAGAGAAGAAGATTTTCAAAGAAATAATGCATTTTCACTATATAATCTATAAAGCCCCGCCCTAACACCAGAACCCCTAACCCTGGGGCCATAAAATTCACAAATCTTGAAGAGGCAGTCTTGCTCATCATAACTATGTGCTTAGTTAGTTTATTTAATACCCAGGAGCAGAGTAAAAGATTTTCAAAGAATAAATGCATTTTCACTATGTAATCTATAGAGCCCCGACCTAACAACAGAACCGCTGACCCTGGGTCCATAAAATTCACAAATCTTGAAGAGGCACTCTTGCTCAGCATAACTATGTGCTTAGTTAGTTTATTTAATACCCAGGAGCAGAGAAGAAGATTTTGAAAGATTTCCATGGGCCTTATAGGTCACCTGAGTCTTGTGCAACAACTTTCAAACAATTAAATTTGGTTCATGTTATAAAACAGAGGCCATGGAATTCGCAATTCACAATTTTGAAAGAGGTACCATTGCTTATAATAATTTAGACTTAGCATGCTAACTCTATTTACTTAATACCCAGAGGTAGATCATAGTACAATGACAAGAGGCCCAAGGGCCTTGAATCGCTCTTCTGATAAATTGTACAACCTATCACTTGTATTTGAAGCCTCTAACCCTAAGTATCCGAAGACCAAAGTTGCATCACCTGACAAAGTTTGATGATTCTTAGCCAATTAGGACTACTTCTTGGTCTACATTCTTGGAAAACCCAAGATGCATCAACTGACAAAGTTTGATGATTCTAAGCCAGTAAGTACCAGAGATACTAAAATATAGCCAAAAATTGTCGAAAGTAGGTCACCATGACCTACATTTTAGTCGACATTAGTCGACATTTTTCAGAGTCCAAAGATGCATCTGCTGACTTAGTTTGATGATTCTAAGCCAATAAATACCTGAGATATTCAAAAGTAGGTCATCGTGACCTACTTTTTGGTCGACATTCTCCGAAAACCCAAAATGCATCAACTGACAAAGTTTGATGATTCTAAGCCACTAAGTACCGGAGATACTTAAATATAGCCATAAAATGTCGAAAGTAGGTCACCGTGACCTAATTTTTGGTCGTCACTCTCCGAAAACCCAAGATGCATCAATATTACAAAGTTTGATTATTCTAAGCCAATAAATACCTAAGATACTTAAATATAGCCATAAAATGCCGAAAGTAGGTCACCGTGACCTACATTTTGGTCGATATTTTTCAGAGTCCCAAGATGCATCTCCTGACCAAGTTTGATGATTTTAGGTCTGAAGGTCATCAAAATATGCCTTTCAAACAATTTGAAAACATATGCCTGCAAAATTCTAAAAGTAGGTCACAGTGACCTACTTTTTCTTAAAAATGTTTTAAGGTCCTAAGATGCAGCAACTTACAAGATTTGATGATTCTAACCCTTTCAGTGCCTGAAATAATGGGATTAAATGTTTTAAAAAGAATAAGTCATAAAGTTCAAAAAGTAGGTCACGGTGACCTACTTTTAAGTTGACCTTGTTCAAGAACCCAAGATGCATCAACTGACAAAGTTTCATGATCATAGGCCTTAAAGTGTCCAAAATATGCCTCCAAATCAATTTGGAAACAAATGCCCGCAAAATTAAAAAAGTAGGTCACCGTGACCTACTTTTGAGTTAACATGATGTGAAGTCCTAAGATGCATCAACTTACAAGATTTGATGATCCTAGTCCTTATAGTAAGCAAAATATAAACATTTTTATTAATTGTAAATTTAGGTCAACTTTAAAGTGACCTTGAGACCACGCCCTTTGCCCCAGGGTCACGCCTTGAACAATTTTTAATCTTCAACATATCCTGATCCTTGTATGTAAGTTTGGTGAAAATCTGCCTGGCGGTTCTGGAGAAGAAGATTTTTTAGCAACTAGTACTTTTGGTTTTGTTTTCCTGATTATCTCCCCTTGTTTTAGGGTCCTAACCCTTATTTTAGTATAAATGGTAGCCCTTGGGCCAAGGATACCCTGTGGCAAATTTGGTACTGATTGGCCAAAGGGTTCTTTAGTTATGGCCCATATTCTAAAAAGTTAACGCACACCGCACACCGCACAAATGGCCATAGCATTAGCTCTTTGAGCCTTCGGCTCAGAAGAGCTAAAAATGCACTTCCACTTTATAACCATTTGTACACCTCATCCCAAAGGAACCACTGATCCTGGCGCAACATATTTCAAAATTTTGCAAATTTTCTCATAAAATGATAGATTAACACCAAAGAGCAAATTTCCAAGCATTAATTAATTTTAGACTTTGTACCCCCCCCCCCCCTCACCCCGACCCAGGGAAGGGGCGGGGGCATAAAAAATAACCATTTTGCTAGGTGCACCTTTCTTCATCATGAATATATATATTTGGATCATAGGCATAAACACAGAAGCAAAGGAAAGAATTTCAAAGAATAAATGCATTTTCACTATATAGCCAATAGAGCCCCGCCCTATCACCAGAATCCCTAACCCTGGTGTCATAAAATTCACAATTTTGAAAGAGGCACTCTTGATCAACATAACTATTTAATTACATAGTTTATCTAATACCAAGAAGCAGAGAAGAAGACTTTCAAAGAATTTATGCATTTTCACTATATGATCAATAGAGCCCCGCACTAAAACCAGAACCCCTGTCCCTGGGGTCACAAAATTCACAATTTTGAAAGAGGCACTCTTGCTCATCATAACTATGTGCTAGGTTAGTTTATTTAATACCCAGAAGTAGAGAAGAAGATTTTCAAAGAAAAAATGCACTTTCACTATATAACCAATAGAGCCCCGCCGTAATACCAGAACCCCTGACCCAGGGGCCACAAAATTCACAATTTTGGAAGAGGCACTCTTGCTCATCATAACTAGGTACTTAGTTTATTTAATACCCAGAAGTAGAGAAGAAGATTTTCAAAGAATTTATGCACTTTCACTATATAACCAATAGAGCCCCGCCCTAACACCAGAACCCCTGACTCTGGGGTCATTTAATTCACAATTTTGAAAAAGGCACTCTTGCTCATCATAACTATGAGCTTAGTTGGTTTATTTAATACCCAGAAGTAGAGAAGAAGATTTTCAAAGAATTTATGCATTTTCACTACATAACCAATAGAGCCCCGCCCTTACACCAGAACCCCTGACCCTAGGGTCATAAAATTCACAATTTTGGAAGAGACACTCTTGCTCATCATAACTAAGTGCTTGGTTAGTTTATCTAATAACTCGGAGCAGAGAAGAAGATTTTCAAAGAAATCATGCATTTTCACTATATAATCTATATAGCCCTGCCCTAGCACTAGAACCCCTGACCCTGGGGCCATGAATTTCATAATTTAAGTAGAGGACTCAATGCTCATTACATTCATAACAACAGTTTGCCTTCTTGATGTCCAGGAGAAAAGAAGAAGATTTTTAAAGATTGCAATAATTTAAGTGGTTTTTGCCCCACCCCCCAGGCCCCAGGGGGGCAGGGACCATAAAATTCATAAATTTTGTTCCCCTTCACCTATAGATGATGTATACCAAATTTGGTTGAAATTGGTTAAGTGGTTTCAGAGAAGAAGCTGAAAATGTTCAAATGTTAACACACGACGCACGACGACGGACGAAAACGGATAGCAATAGGTCACCTGAGTTACTCAGGTGACCTAATAAAAAAGGTCATGGATACGAATTGGAAGATGAATGAGAAGGAAGAGGCAGCTACAGTCCCTGAAACGTTCTACTTTCCCACCTGAACGGTGAACGAACGCTGAACGAACGGTGAACGAACGCAGAGCGAACGGTGAATGAACGATGTGCGAACGCGGAACGCAACTTGGTGAACGATATGTGAACGGTGAACGGTGAGTGAACGCAGAACGCGAACGGAGCGCGAACGCGAGCGCAAAGTGAACGGTGAACGAACAGTGAACGCAAGATGAATGATTTATTCGGAATGCCTCCGATCTTTTCCTTGTATTGAAATTATTCTTTTATTCTATAATTCTAATTCCAGGTGCTTTAATATAAAAATTAACAATAGATAAATAAAAAAATTAAATAAATAATAAAAGTATTTTTATGTACATATATGTACCTATGTTTCATTTTACAACACGATTTTAATTGCCGTAAAACGTATATTTGTTACCGAATGCGTGTAGTTTGAATATAAAATTAATTTATCTATATAGTAAATATGCTTATTCTTTTAACGAATAAAATAATGTGGACTTCAGAAGATAAAACTATTTCTTATAGAATGAATTAATTACATTGTACGCGGTACATACATGAACGAACTAATTATCGCTTGTATACAAATAATATAGTAAGTCGTACAGAATTATGTTCTCGTCAATTATAGTGTGCCCTATTGTGATAAATCGTACAGTTTAGATGTTCATTCTTGTTTATTGGTTATTGTGGCCAAGATAATTTGAAATTTTTTTAATACACCAAAAATAAATATTTTTTTTTTTTACAAATAAACATTTCTTAAAGCTTTCATAAATATTTCGTCGGTGAATGTACATGCACACGACATAATTTTCGGGAAATCGTTTATCAGTATTTAGCTCTGGAGCTTATTTTATAAATTTCTGTACCTGAAAAATTGATAAATAACTGGTAGAATCATTTTTAGAGATTCGCAAGCATTGAATCATGCAATTGAAACATGGATATAACTTGTAATTTAAGTCATTTCATGCTGCGTTTTTCCACTTTCTGCATATTATGAAATCCAATTTAATCAAATTTCACGGTCCACTTACATGTACACCTTCTGATAGAACAAACGAACAAACAAATCCGTTTTCTTAAGTCTAAGAATTACCTAGATAATTATTTATAATCCAAAATATTAAAATAAGTCTTACATATATTTAGTTCCAGAAAAGAAATCAATGAATAATATTTATAATGCTTTGAAATCTAAAATCAGTGTTGCATGTAAGCCGTATTTCGTTTTGAAAATACTATTGTTGGCACAAATTTATTAAAAAATAATTTGTTTAATGACTGTTTGATGTTGGTTTTAAGACTGATTTTCTTGATTTACAATACACATTTGATATTTAGTTTAATGTACTGAAAATTATAAGAATTTTATTTCGGGAGAAAAGGCACCGGGGGGGGGGGGGGGTCGGAGGGGGAGGAGCTTAATAAAACTGAAAGGCAAACATTTATTTTTGTACAGTGAAGGAAGGAATTTTCCATCTCTAATAAAAGATTTTTTTTAAAAGTTGGTGTTTTCTAAAATTTAAAACCACACTATCAATTTAATAAGCCCTAAAATATTTAATTATTATCTGAATATTAGCAGTACTGTTCATAATTCTAAGATCTACGTGTAGTTTGAAACACGTGTTACTGTAGGAATAATGTTTTGTGTATTCATGTCCTGTAAAAGACTTGCATTAATCATTATACATCCATTGGTGATTTGTCACCTTTAGCATTACAACAAATTCTTGCCGTGCGAAAAGTATTTGTACATTGTCTTTTTTTAAATTTAATATTTTAGCATCGTTCTACATACATGTAGGTACATGTACATAATGTATTATTTTCCAGGGAAATTTCATGAATAAAGTAACAGCTGAGTTATAATTATATAGAAATATAAATATCATCAATAATTTTTGCAATGAAATAATTATTTTTTAAACACGATATCTAAGTGATTTAATCAAAACACATGTAAATCCTTACCATCAAAAAGATAAGTCCTTTCACCTCGGAGTTCCGAATGACAATCAAGACTGAACGATAAGTGAACGGTGAACGCAAAGTAAACGGAACGAAGAGCGAACGGTGAACGTTTTGTGAACGGTGAACGCGAGCGCACGGTGAACGGTGAACGCAATACTGTGAACGGAGAGCGAACGGTGAACGCACGCTGAACGAACGGTGAACGCACGCTGAACGAACGGTGAACGAACGGTGAGCGAACGGAAAAATGGGAAAGTAGAACGTTTCAGGGACTGTAAGACCGGGTTTTTAACACAAAGAATTCTGACAATGGCAGAGGCTGCCTCCGTCGCATTGTACGAGAGAATTTCTCTAGGACCCGTTGTTGTCCAGCATGTATGTTCATTTATGTTTTTACTATATATTTATTTTATATATATTTTTAATATTTTTAATTATTAAAAAATAAGTTTTTACACGGCAAAACGAAAAAAAATCAGTTAAAATTATAATTGAAGTTTTATATACGATTAACTCTTTTTAAATAAACGACTACATAGTTTTGCACACGTTACAATTTTGCAGATTGGAGAAGTATCCAAAACTAGCACGAGCATGCGGAAAGAAGTTCAAATAGCATTACCGGGCGGTTCAGCCCTCTTAACCCTTTGGGGGGAGAGGGCAGAACAGTCCTTTATAACTGCAAATCATACATACTTCATTTATAATATCAAGGCGGCAAACGAGTTCAAGGGTCAACGAATCTATAATTCCACACCCTCAACAACATTTTTGGTAAATAACTTACTCATATGATTTGAAATTGTTTATTGTTCTGAAAAAAAACAATAGTAATTACAACAAATAAAAACAATAAAATCCGTACAGTTTTAGTAAAGAGTCTAAGATATAAAAAGAATAACCTCTGCAAATTCAAAAATTAAATTATTACGCAGAAATTGATACGCATAAGAAGAAATGACCGTCACGTGATCAACAACGTCACAATGTGACATCGGAACAAATATGTTTATATATAGCCTAGGCGCACTGAAGTACATAACTTAAAAATAAAATTCAAAATCAGCTTTGCAATGCTGGTACGTTTTAAATGCATTTTAAGCTCCGGAAAGCCTTAACAGTACTGCGTGAATGTTATTTCAAAATCGATTTTCAGAGGAACGGCCGATCAGACTAAACATGACATCCAACCAGATGTATACACATTGAGAAACGGGGTAAGATTAACAGATGATCAGTGTACAGTAAACCGACTGATCATACAATAGACCTTAATTAGGTGTCCCCCATCCCCGGTTAACTAACAGGAAACTATACATACACAACGTAAACTGACAGATATTAATGATCAATTATTTTAAAAAAAAATTAAATTTAACGCAAGCATATAACAAATTAAAAATTATGATTCATCGTAAAAAGTCAATTATTTTGATACCCATTATGATACAAAAAGAATTGAAACTGAATATATTCTAAAATAAAGTTTTTGTCAACGAAATTAACCAGGTAACTCTTAGGCAAGGATTGTCACTAAATTGTTGACACAGAAACCGTTAATATCCGCAGTATATCAAAAATAATAGGAAAAATCTGTTTTTTTCCTCTTTCTTTTTCGTTGATAAGAGTTTTGTGTTTTATTAATTAATTTTTCAATCTTGATTTAATGCTTACATTTCGAAAATTTTCGAATAACAGAGGGAAGAACTCAATCACATTACATCAATCTAAAAACCGAACTCAGTCTCAAAATATATATTAATGTCCACAAATAAAATTGTTTATATTTTGATTAATAAATCAATTCAAGACTTTTGGAAATGTTCAACAAAATACTGGTAAAATACCTTTACAAGTCGAAACAAATTTTGAAAAAATAAAGGTTAAATATTGAATATTTTCATTTATTATAAAGAGCGGCGATAGCCTAACGGATAAGGCGTTCGCCTTGCAACCATAAGGTCAAGAAATCGCGCCCCGCCTGTGGCGTTTTTCTTTTTGGATTTTGAATTTCGTTCTTTTTCATTATTTTTACCAAATCAAGATATAAGCGAACTATACATTTATAATTTTGATAACAAATCACTATGAAAATAATTTTTCACCCATATAAACAATATTATCCACTGCGTTATGTGACTTATGATGGCTTAATGGTAGCTTAATGTAGTTTAGACATTAAGCACCTGTAAGTCTAGCTTAACGGTGACTTAATGGTGGTCTAAAAGTTACCA
>NW_026925089.1:15000-25236 GCF_032062105.1 Saccostrea cuccullata
TAGTAACATTAAGTTTCTTGAACATTCCAGAGTGGTCAACATGTTCGGTCATTTTTTCTAGAACATTCTTGAACTTTGTGTATGTCCAGAACTTTCCAGTAATATCATGTACTTACAACTTCTAGAATATTCTAGATTTATATTACTGTATAAATTTCCTGTCAATTCGATGCATAGATACAATTGTCGTACAAGCATCACTGAGGTATTACTGGGATATAATTTCACTGGGACATTGTGTGCAGCAACGGACACTCTGATGTATGTATTTTTAGATTTTTGCTAAGTTTGTACTTAATGATTTGTATATTACTGTAAATAAATTATTGTTAAGTTTAAACTGTGTGATTGATCTTTGCTGGCATTTAGGGTTATTCTGACCCATAACAGAATTGGGGGCTCGTCCGGGATAAAGAATTTCTTGCACTTTTGCAGTTCATTGTCAGAATTTTGTTAATTAAATTGTTAAATTTGACTACAAGCCAGCAAAAATCAACATGGTATTTTCGGTCACAAACTTTCTTAGTTCGCCAAGTGTTCAGGTTTTTGATATGTTAAAAAAGGATGACTTGATCGCATTAGGTTTGCATTTTGGGTTAGATGTTAAATCCTCTCAGAAAAAGCAAGACATTAGAATTAAGGTTGCAAACAAACTAGTAGATGAAAACATTTTTGAAAAATACGATCTTCCAGAATATACGGTTAATCAGAATTAGGCTCTTACAAAATGACAGAATATCAGTTTCAATTAGAGTTAGAGAAAATGCGATTTGAAAGAGAAGAGCGAGAAAGAGAGAGAGAAGAACGAGAGCGTGAACGGAAATTTGAATTAGACAAATTAGAAAGACAAGAGCACTTTGAGTTAGAGAAATTAAGATTGCAGCACCAACCAGAACCGTCATTTGTCAAGAATGAATTTGACGCAGCAAAAAATATTAGGTTAGTTCCGAAATTTCAAGAAAAATCTGTAGACAAATATTTTCCCCAATTCGAGAAAGTCGCAGAAAATCTTAAATGGCCACAACACGTTTGGTCAACAATGTTACAAAGTGTACTGGTTGGCAAAGCAGCTGAGGTATACTCTGCACTAGGGGTAGCTGAAAGTTTAGACTATGAGAAGGTCAAAGCAGCAATTTTAAAAGTATATGAATTAGTACCTGAAGCGTATAGACAAAAGTTCAGAAAGTATAGAAAGTTTGATAACCAAACATTTGTTGAATTTTCACGAGAGAAAGAAGATTTATTTGATCACTGGTTTAGATCTAAGAAACTTGATAAAACATTTGCTAATTTGCGCCAAGTCATCCTGGTAGAAGAGTTTAAGGAATGTGTTTCTCAAGATTTGAAAACACATTTAGAAGATAAGAATGTGAAAACTCTTGAAGAGGCAGCAGTCACATCTGATACTTATGCTCTGTCTCATAAAAAGAATTTTGTTTCAAGATCTCAGACTAGCAGTAATTCTACCAATTCAGACACATATAAAAAGAGTGGTTCAGGGTCTCAGTCTTTCACAAGTTCCCAGTCTACATCACAAGGTGGTTTTAAGTCCGGTCCAGGACGTGTTGAAGGATCTTCTGGAATAGGGTCGCTTCCTACTTGTAGTTATTGTAAGAAAAAAGATCATCTGATCAGTGAATGCTTTAAACTTAAGAGAAAAAATGACTTTGATAAAACTCAACCACATGCTTGTGCGGCAGTTAGAGGTGATAGAGAAGCCTTAGTTTCAATTTGTTCTGACGCTCCTGATGTCCAGGGTTCACAGTCCAGTTCTATTGATTCTATGGAGGATTATAAGCCCTTTATGTCTCAGGGATTTGTTTCACTCGGTGACTCTAGCGAAATAAAACCTGTTCAGATTTTGAGAGATACTGGTGCTGCACAGACGTTATTGTTAGAGGGCGTGCTTCCTTTGTCTGAGCAGACTTCTACTGGTGGGTCAGTTTTATTACAGGGTGTGGAGCTAGGCGTCATTGATGTTCCCCTGCATAGAATTAGTTTGAAGTCAGATTTAGTTACTGGACCTGTTATCGTAGGTGTTCGACCTACTCTTCCCGTTCCAGGCATTTCTTTGTTGCTAGGCAACGATTTAGCTGGTGGAAAAGTTGTACCAGATCCTATAGTTTGTGAGAAAATCACTCCAGATGTCATGTGCGATGATGAAGATGACATTTATCCAGCCTGTGCTGTTACTAGAGCGATGGCCAGAAGACGAGAAATGGAGGCAGACCATACTCAAGCCTTTGACGAGACGAATTCCTCTGTTGATATTGATTTGAGTGACACTTTCTTATCTGACCTTCATGGCACTCAAACAAGCATGGAACCACACAATATCAAGAAGCAAGAGAAGAAAGAACTGTTACCAAAATTTGGTGGTAAGGATGATGAGTTGCATCCACTAGTTAGCCAAGGCAAGGACATCCTCAGCCGAGAACGTTTACTCTTTGAACAACATAAAGACCCAGATATCATTCAACTTAGTAAGAGGGCACTTCCACCAGAAGAGGCTACTAAAGTTGGAGAATGCTTCTATATGAAAGATGGCATCCTTATGCGAAAATGGCGACCACCTGACGCTTCCCCAGATGAAGTGTGGCGTGTTGTTCACCAGATAGTGGTCCCAGCTGCTTATCGTCGAGATGTCATGAGTTTAGCTCACGATGCACCTATGGCTGGTCATTTAGGTATCAATAAGACTTATAATAGGATTTTGAGTCATTTTTATTGGCCTAAGCTAAGGAAGGATGTTTCTGAGTTTTGTAAGTCATGTCATGTCTGTCAGATGGTGGGTAAACCGAATCAGAAGATACCATCCGCCCCTCTCCAACCAATTCCAGCTTTTGAAGAACCGTTTAGTCGAGTGTTGGTGGATTGTGTAGGACCTTTGCCTAGGACCAGATCTGGGAACCAGTATTTACTTACCATTATGTGTACATCCACTCGATTCCCTGAAGCCATACCTCTTAGGAATATAAAGACAAAGAGCATAGTTAAGGCCCTAACCAAGTTCTTCAGTTTTGTAGGAGCACCAAAGGCAATTCAGTCGGATCAAGGCTCAAATTTTATGTCGGGGTTGTTCCAGCAAGTCATGCATGAGTTGGGTATAAGGCAATATAGATCAACTGCTTATCATCCTGAGTCCCAGGGGGCGCTAGAACGTTTTCACCAGACCTTAAAAACAATGCTGAAGACCTATTGTTGCCAGTATGAGAAAGACTGGGATGAAGGGGTTCATCTTGTACTATTTGCTGCACGAGAGGCAGTCCAGGAGTCTCTTGGGTTTAGTCCTTTTGAATTGGTGTTCGGTCATACAGTTAGAGGTCCTTTGAAAGTGTTGAAGGAAAAGTGGCTGACTGAGACTAGTGATCTTAATCTTTTAGATTATGTGTCTGATTTCAAAGAAAAACTTTACAATGCTTGTAAATTAGCACAAGAAAATTTGAAGAGTTCTCAGTTGAAAATGAAAATGTGGTATAACAAAGATGCCAGAAATAGGGTTTTCAAGCCAGGTGATAAGGTTCTTGTATTTTTACCTATTCCTGGTCATCCTTTACAAGCCAGATTTTATGGCCCTTATGAAATTGAAAGCAAGATCAGTGATGTAAACTATGTAGTTAAGACACCGGGTCGACGTAAAGAGAAACGGGTTTGTCACATTAACATGTTAAAAGAGTATTTTGAAAGGTGTGACCGAAATTCTGTAAAACCAGTTTCCACTTTAGCCAACGCTAAGACTGTTCAAAATTGTATTGAGAGTGATACGAGTGTAGAGATGAATGAGAAAGATTGTAATCAGAGTGTCCGCTTGAAAAACTCAGAAATTTTGGCTGATTTTGATGCCAAACTTGGACATTTGAACATTCACCAAAAAGAACAAGTTAAAAACTTGATGAATGAGTACCATCAAATCTTCTCGGATGTTCCAAAGAAAACTAATGCAGCTTGTCATGATGTTATAGCTGGCGACGCTCTGCCTATCAAACAACATCCGTACCGTCTCAATCCAATAAAATTGCAGTACCTAAGAAGGGAAGTGCAGTATATGTTGGACAATGACATTGTTGAACCTAGTAAAAGTAATTGGAGCTCACCGTGTATTCTTGTACCAAAACAGGACGGTTCCTTCCGATTATGTACAGACTTTAGAAAGGTGAATTCTGTTACCAAAACTGATTCATATCCAATACCTAGAATTGATGACTGTATTGACAGCATTGGAAACGCCAAATTTGTCAGTAAATTTGACCTGTTGAAAGGCTACTGGCAAGTGCCGTTAACAGAACGAGCAAAAGAAATATCTGCTTTTGCTACACCAGATGGACTCTACCAGTATAAAGTAATGCCTTTTGGCATGAAAAATGCACCAGCTACATTCCAAAGGATGATTCACTCCCTTCTTCAAGACCTTGAGGGATGCGAGGCCTACATTGATGATGTCATCATATACAGCGACACATGGGACGAACATCTCCGAATCATGCGTGCTTTGTTTGACATTTTAGCTAAAGCAAACTTAACTGTGAACCTTGAGAAGAGTGAATTTTGTCATGCCTATGTAGAGTATTTAGGTCATAAAGTAGGTCAAGGTTATGTTACACCTATTATGGCTAAAGTGGAAGCTATTGCAAAGTTCCCGATTCCTACAAACAAGAAAGAGTTAATGAGGTTTTTGGGCATGGCTGGGTTTTACAGAAAATTTTGTCCAAATTTTTCCTCAGTAGTTAGTCCACTTACAAATCTTTTACAAAAGAGGGTTAACTTTGAATGGGCAAAGGACTGTGAAAAATCATTTCATAAAATCAAATCTGTCCTTATGAGCAATCCAGTTCTATCAACTCCAGATTTTGCTAAGCAATTTAAGCTTACTGTTGACGCTAGTGATGTTGGAATCGGGGCAGCTTTGTTTCAAGAACATAGTGATAAGGTAGATAGAGTTGTTTCTTATTTTTCAAAGAAACTTACAAAATGTCAACAAAAGTATTCCACCATTGAAAAGGAATGCCGTGCTTTGTTGTTAGCCTTACAGCATTTTGATGTTTATCTGAATGTTACTTTGCATCCAATTCTTGTATATACGGATCACAACCCCCTGACATTTTTGCATAAATTGTCAAACAAGAATCAAAGACTGACTAGATGGAGTTGGAGAATACAACATAACAATTAAGCATATCAAAGGCAAAGACAATGTTATTGCAGATGCCTTGTCCAGAGTATCGTGAACATATATGATTTTGTATTAATGTACATATATCTCATTTTAACAATGTAAGTTTTCATTGACATTCAAACTTTTTAAGGGGGGAGGTGTTGTGAGGTGTGTTGTATTTGTATTATTTCATCATGTATATTATTAGTAACATTAAGTTTCTTGAACATTCCAGAGTGGTCAACATGTTCGGTCATTTTTTCTAGAACATTCTTGAACTTTGTGTATGTCCAGAACTTTCCAGTAATATCATGTACTTACAACTTCTAGAATATTCTAGATTTATATTACTGTATAAATTTCCTGTCAATTCGATGCATAGATACAATTGTCGTACAAGCATCACTGAGGTATTACTGGGATATAACTTCACTGGGACATTGTGGGCCGCAACGGACACTCTGATGTATGTATTTTTAGATTTGTTTTGCTAAGTTTGTACTTAATGATTTGTATATTACTGTAAATAAATTATTGTTAAGTTTAAACTGTGTGATTGATCTTTGCTGGCATTTAGGGTTATTCTGACCCATAACAACGTTTTGAATTTTTTATAACTGTCTGAAGAGCCAACATGGCTGAAAGCGCTAACAGTAAAGATTTTATTTAATTTGGACTGCAGCATTCTGTTTTTCTTTATTTAAGTATATATATATATATATCTATATATATGCATGTGTGAAAACCTTGTAATTTTAATCTTTTTTTGACATTAGATCTTGCTGCTCTGTGGAAGAGGAAGACTATCTTAGCTAAAGACAATTCTAATTTCCGTTTGTGAGGGGCTACGATTGAACACGGTTGCTTCTCATGCATTGAAAGATAAAGTCTCAGATGAGGTAGCTAGGTTAGGTAGTAATATTCTAACTTCTTCATATATATTAGAACAATTCTGCCACTTTTTGAAAAATACAGTATATTTGTGGGAACTATCTTTTTTTCCATGCTCCTGAAAATTTTATTATCCTGTTCAATTCTTCACACCAAGAAAAATACTAGTAACTTACATTTGTTCACGTTTTCTCACACTTCTAAATACACATCAATAATTTCGTGACAATAAATTGTGAAATCTTGGCGATCTCCAAATCAGCATTTGATTTGCCGTAGATCCTAATTGATATGTAACTATTTCATTCAGCAAAATCATTACATTTAAAATTTGTACTTGAAATACTGATTACAAGAAATGTGTATAAATAACAAGAAATAAATTATTACGTCATACATGATTACATGTATTATATACATCTTGGATGCTTATATGATGACCATCTTGAGAAATGTAAACGTAATGAATATGTAAACTTGAACTTTTATATCTTCTACACTGATATTTCGAATGCTAAGGATATGTTGAAGTGATTTGGAATCCATTTATTTTTTTTCTTTTTTGGTCATGACTGATCACATCTTATGATATTTTGTCCTATTATACTGTTAAATCTAATATTTTTGCGAGGTCAAATTTTTGTGACTTGACGAAAATATATTGGTTCATGGGGAGATGATTTGATGAATTGTTCAGTAGTAATATATGTGAACAATTGCATATTCGTAGTGGACATAAAGTCTTGCGTCTCTTCATACCTTGAAAACAATGAAAATACCAGAAGTCTCTGTCAAGACTGAAGCTCTACTGGTTTGTACTAATAGCAAAGGAGGAGAAAACAAGTTGGGAATTGATTGATTGATTGTATATTGTTTAAAGTCCCTCTTGAGAATTTTTCACTCATATGGAGACTCACCAATGCCGGTGAAGGGCTTCAAATTTAGACCTATACTCGGCACTCAGGGCCATTGAGCAGTGAGGGTTCTTTATCGTGCCAACGCCTACAGTGACACGGGACCTACGTTTTTAAGGTTATATCCGAAAGACCCGTGATTTTCACTTCTAGTGCCGAGCGCTTGGCGAAAGAACAATCACTACCTTTGTTTACGTCTTACGTATGACGCGGCGCCGCGAACGAGAATCGAACCCGGGCCTCCCGATCACGAAGCGAACGCTCTACCACTAGGCTACCGTGACCGGTAGTTGGGAATTGAAACTTAAGGACAGATGATACAAACAAATGTTTTCTTTGAGAAAGATTTGATATCATGTCACAAGTTTAGAAATGTGGATGGTTCTTAGAATTTTTTCTCCTAAGAACTAGAATATGAAAAAACTTTGGGAAATAATAGTAATATTTCAATGAAAAAAGGAATATAAAGAAATCATATTCAGTAAAGGTTTACAGATGAAAATAAATTTCAGAATATGTTTACCTGGGGTTAAAAGTGTAATATAAACCTTAGAAAAATATACCAAGCCAGGTGAATTTTAAGAGGAAGATCGAAATTACAAAAAACTGGCAATATCACATAAGCTGATTTTAACCATTTAGCTTTTCCTAATAAAATTCACCTGGCTCGGAATATTTTTCTTACGTTTATTTTACACTTTTAGCGCCATGAAACCATATTCTATAATTTATTTTCACCTGTAAACCTTTACTGAATCTGATTTGTCTATATTTGTGTTTTCATTGCAATATTACTAATATTTACCAAGTCTTTTTCATATTCCAGTTCGTCGGAGAAAAAAAATCTAAGAACCATCCACTTTTCTAAACTTGAAACATGATATTTAATCTTTTTCAAAGAAAAAAATTGTTTGTATCATCTGTCCTTAAACAACAGCAATAAATAGAATAATGATCCTTGATAAAGTCTTTTTATGTTCTAAGTGTAGTCTACTTGTTTGCCAAGTTATATTGAAATCGGAGCAAAACAGTAAGAGAAGCATTTTGAAAAAAAAATTACAAACATTTCTATTTTTTGTAACCACGGCAACACCCTTCATCTAAATCAAAAACAGTTATACAGACTTATGTATCTTAGTGTAGTCTACTTGTGTGCCAAGTTATATAGAAATCAGACGAAAACTGTAGGAGGAGTAGCATTTTAAAAGAATGTCACAGAAAATTCTATTTTTAGAAAGTCTGTTCTATTTGCAGAAATAGTTTCCTGCATGATAGGTTCAGTTTCCGAATGTATATATTCTGCGGTATTGGTGAGAGTATCGTCAACAATTTACTGGCTGCCTTGGAACTCGCTAACATTCCCCAACCACTCTAAAGAGAAGGAAACGAGAGGCAGGATCTGCATTTGAAGCAGTTGCTACTGAGACATGTAGTGATGCAATTACAGCTGAAAGTAGAAGGTAAAAAAAAATTGTGTCAAAGGTGTTTTGGTACAGAAGTAAAAAAATACATAATAAAAGCATAATCTACGTTTATTACATGAAAGTTATACTTTGTAATGCATCAAATTAAACTATAGATACATATTTTCATTTCCTGCTTCATTTGAGAGAAACGTTTGTTCATTTTCAGTTTTCAGAGTGAAGATGAGGCCGTATCCTTCAATGCTGGCTGGCAAACCAGGGGAGGTGGAAGGGACTAGGCTAGTTAATCTGGTGTGAATTTATGTCACAGGATTATTATTTACTATTTATTATGGCTTAATTTGCGCATGCTTCATTTCATTCATTCATCCATTCATGGGTTGTAAGTTCATGACCTCTGATGTCATACGGTGAGTATGGAATGCGTATGGGTGTGTTTGACTGGTTTTTCCAGTCACTGCGCATGGCTGGCGCGAATTTTATTAACCCTTGCATGAAATAATAATTTTATTCACTTCTTATGAAAACCCTCGCAGAGATAGACGTTACTGTTGACTTACATCAATGTAACCTATCAAATAAATAGGAATGTATACATTCTGTCTACATGGTAAGTTATTTTAATTAAACTATTTTATAATCAGTAAATTAAATTCTGAATTAAATAATGATATAAATCTCAGTTAAAATATTTAATGTGTAAATGAACGGTACGTAAGGCATTCATATTTATTGTAGACCACCGTTGATGATATATACCATGCCACAATTCCATTTGAAGAATCATTATTAAAATATACTTATTGACTAGTGAGCTGTTTGTGTTTTGGTCTGGAGATATACGAATTCACGTATTGTGCCTTATTAGAAAAGTTACACCCTATGACATTTAAAATACTTTTTTGTTCCAACTTTTATTGCAATTTTGATATTATGCATGTTTAACTGTTTGTAAATGTATTTATACATTTTTTTTATTTCCAGGTCATAAAAGTATGAATGGAGTAAATACTGGAAAATTGTTGAGTGATGCTGTGCGCTGTAATAAGTGTCGATAAGGCTGCGGATACAGAGAATCCAAAAGAACATGATTGCAGAAAGAATTTTTTCTTCAAATTCAGAAAGTAGACCTTAACAAAAAAAAAAGAATTATAGGGAATAATCTTAACCATCAGAATAGGTAGAAGGTCTTTCGTCTGAGCGGAAGACCTTAATAAGGAAATCTTGTATAAGCGATATTTTGACTCGGATCGAAAACGTAAGAAAGCCTCGCCCTCTATACGTTTTCTTATCCTCTCCCAAATATCTCTCATATTTCGAGACGTTTACAATGTATTTTATATATCTTAATCAATTCATACCTTTAACAGGCCCTTATATATTTGTCAGGGTACGAATATTCCGAAAACGAGTTGTTCATGGTAATAAACAAATACTAAAGATAAGGCAAACACAAAATACTCGTAATTTTAGATTCGAAAAGAATGCTTGCTGACGGCGGGATATTCGCACTCCCTTTCGTCCAGTTAATATCGTTTAGCTGGTCTAGGAAAAAAATGTTCAAAAAGGAAATTTGTGCACCTACAGCTTCTACACTCGCACCATTGTCATTTTCTTTCGTCTCAGAACACGTTTAGCATTTTCTTTACTATTGATAATATTCTCACTCCTTAAAGGAGGACATAGGAGTATAAATAGCAGCCAATGAGAAAAATGGTGGTATATTTGATTTTTCTGGCCACGTTCAGATTGCAGAAAGTTATTCAAATATACTAAAATACTGAAATTTTTTTATCATCAGATTTTTGTCATGCTTGTTCTTCTCAACAGTGTGCACCTTTGGTCACAGATTAAA
>NW_026925090.1:0-25167 GCF_032062105.1 Saccostrea cuccullata
TGAAGGGCCACACCTTTTTTCAAGGGGAGATAATTATGAATTTGAGAAAAATTATTGGCATTTTTAAAAAATCTTCTTCTCAAGAACCACTATGTCAGGAAAGATGAAACTCATGTGGAATCATCCTCAGATAGTGTAGATTCAAGTTTGTTCAAATCATGACCCCCGGGGGTAGGGTTGGGCCAATATGGCCGATCAAAGTTTTACATAGGAATATAAAGGAAAAATCTTTAAAAATCTTCCTCTCAAGAACCACTATGTCAGGAAATACAGAGATTTATCAGTGCCTTCTCATGGGCCGAAATTCGGCCCCATTCCCAATTGAAAATGAGATCAATTTTTCCCAATTTGGCGGTATTTTTAGCTCTACTGGTCAGAGACCAGAAGAGCTGATGCGATAGTAAGGTGTCCGTCGTCCGTCCGTCTGTCTGTCTGTCTGTCAGTCTGTCTGTAAACAATTTTCAAAACGCTACTCCTCCTACAGTTTTGGTCTGATTTTAATATAACTTGGCACACAAGTAGACTACACTAAGATACATAAAATATTGCATCGGTTTTTGATTTCGATTAACGGTGTTGCCATGGTTACTTAAAATAGAATTTTCTGTGATTTTTTTAAAAAATGCTTTTTCTCCAATAGTTTTGATCTGATTTTAATAAAACTTGGCACACAAGTAGACTACACTAAGATACATAAAATAATGCATCGGATTTTGATTTAGATTAACGGTGTTGCCATGGTTACTAAAAATAGAATTTTCTTTGAAATTTCTTTAAAATGCTACTCCTCCTACAGTTTTGGTCTGATTTCAATATAACTTGGCACACAAGTAGACTACACTAAGATACATAAAACAGTGCACCGGTTTTTGATTTCGATGAACGGTGTTGCCATGGTTACTTAAAATAGAATTTTCCGTGAAATTCCTTTAAAGCACTACTCCCTCTACAGTTTTTTTTATTTCAATATTACTTGGCACACAAGTAGACTACACTAAGATACATAAAATAATGCATTTGATATTAATTTCGATGAGCGGTGTTGCCATGGTTACTAAAAATAGAATTTTCCGTGAAATTCCTTTCAAATGCTACTCCTACAGTTTTGGTCATATTTGAATAGAGCTTGGCACACTAGTAGACTACACTATGATACATAAAATAGTGCATCGGTTTTTGATTTTGATGAACAGTGGTTCCATTGTTACTTAAAATAGAAATGTCTGTGAAATTCCTTTAAAATGCTACTTCTTCTACAGTTTTGATCTGATTTCAATGGCTTCATTTCTCATCCTTTGTTAGGTCACCTTAGTAAACTCAGGTGACCTATTGCTATCCGTCTTCGTCCGTTGTCGTGCGTCGTTCGTCGTGCTTAACATTTGAACATTTTCAGCTTCTTCTCTGAACCACTGAACCCATTTCAAACAATTTTAGCATATAGCATCTATGGGTTAAGGGGAACAAAAATTGTGAATTTCATTGCCCTGCCCCCCTGGGGCCGGGGGTGGGTGGGTGGGGCCAAAACCACTAAAATTATTGCAATCTTTGAAAATCTTCTTCTTTACTCCTGGACATCAAGCATTCAAACTGTTTGCATGATTGTAAACAGCATCTAGTCCTTTACCAAAATTGTGAAATTCATGGTCCCAGGGTCATTGGTTCTAGTGCTAGGGCGGGGCTATACAGATTATATAGTTAAATTGCATTATTTCTTTAAAAATCTTCTTCTCTGCTCCTGGGTATTAAATAAACTAACTAAGTACATAATTATGATAAGCAAGAGTGCCTCTTTTAAAATTATATAGTGGATTTTATGGCCCCAGGGTCAGGGGTTCTGGTGTTAGGGAGGGGCTCTTTTGATCATTTAGTGAAAATGCATTAATTCTTTCAAAATCTTCTTCTCTGCTTCTGTGTATTTATTAAAATAATCAAGTACATAGCTACAATGAGTAAGAGGGCCTCTTTAAAAATTATGCATTTTATGGCCCTAGGGTCAGGGGTTCATGTGTTAGGACGGGGCTCTATTGATTATATAGTAAAAATGTATTAATGCTTTGAAAATCTTCTTCTTTGCTTCTGGGTATTAATTAAAAAAACTAAAGTAAATACTGATAATAAATAGGAGCGCCTCTTTTAAAATTGTGAATTTCATGGCCCCAGGGTCAGGGGACCTGGTGTTAGGGCGGGGTTCTATAATGATTGTATAGTGAAAATACATTAATTTTTTGAAAATCTTCTCCTCTGCTCCTGGGTAATAAGAAAATTAACTACCTATATAGTTATGATGTGCAAGGGTTTTTTCTTCCAGAATTGTGAACTTCCAGGCTCCTGGGTCAGGAATACCATGGGGAGGGGGGGGGTAGGGCTCTACTTAATACTGAAAATGAATTGTTTGAAATTTGTTCCTTGGTATTAACCAAACATTTTTGATAAGCAAGTGTGCCTTTTCAAAAATTGTGCAATGTGTTGACCTAGGGTCAGGGGTTCATGTGTGGTTTTTGTTCCCCTATCCAGCCCATGGGTATTAAGGAGGCTTGGGGTCAACAAATAAACAACAAATTGACCACCACATATAACTTAAATGATATGATATCTTTAGCTGTCAACTGTCATTTGAAAAAAAAATCATATATATAAGTTTTAAAAATTTGATTATTTTTGTTTATCTTTATTTGGAGCTCTTCTTCTAAAGGAGATAGAAAAAGTCTAAAAAAGGCCACGACCACCCAGCCCCTTTAAATAACCAAACCAAGCAATTGCAAAATTCATAGTTATGATTAGCAATGGTGCCAGACTGCCAGCCTCTTTCAAAATTGTGAATGCCAAAACATCTACCTGAAACTTTGAGCCAAATTCTATCATTTGACAGTTGTTGCATGATTCTCAGGTGACCTATAAGGCCCATGGGCCTCTTGTTATAAGTACAAACCAGTAGAGCTACAGTCTCGACAAAGACTTCTGGTTACCAAATTGCAGAACATTGCTTTTTTTAATTATTCTTGGAAAAACACAAAGTAAATTACGCAGGGGGAATAAGGAAGCATATAAAATATTTTACCTTGACCAAATCAGTGCTACATTATGACGTCATAGTAGGCGTGATGACGTCAATTTTAGAACACAAGTTTTTTGTAAAATTGGTATTTACAGATGTAATTTAACTGTAGAAAATGAATAGATACGTGTAAACATTAACAAATATAAAATGTTCCTATTTCGTTATGATGTATTCTGTCATTTTGATTAAAATCTACCACTGATGACGTCATATGTGTACATCAAGTAACTTGAGAATTGATCGGGAATTGATCATGTCTTGTAAAGAGAATTTGGATATGACGGCATGAATAAAGATACGTAAAATGGAGTTTAAAAGCAAATATCGTGAATATTTTGTGAAATTCATATGGAGTTCAGTTAATAAAACAGGTATGCTAATTCATATTCATCGATTATATTCTCTTTCAAAGACAGTCAGCAATATACGTATCCCGGTCGGCCTTTCCTCTGTCGATTGTGACAAAAATGATGCGATAGAACAACAATAAGCTGTATATTACAAAACATAAAATTTGTACTGATGGAAAGTTTGCATCCTAAAATACTTGGAAAGTGCTGCTAGAATCCCAAGTTAAGCATGGTTTTACGAAAAATCTCGAATCATAGGTAAAAAATTCAAAACATCGGGTAAGGTTTCGTGCGAATGTGTGGAATAATTATTTTACTGACGGGACAGTGGGATTCTAGCAGCACTTTTTAGGCAAAATAGATGTTTTTTAACTTCATTATTTCCTCAAAGAAATTATTAAACTCCGGGATATTGTTGTTCTGTTCGCTTTTTTATTAAGGAAAATTTTGCTATTAATAGAAGTCACGTGATGCCGTGGTGGTGTTGCACGTCGTTGCGTTAGACACTCTTTTATCTTTATGCAATAAATAATAATATTTTACGCTTATCAGCGGTTTTGGTAAATTAGCAAACTAAATTTCCTTTAAAAAGTCTGAATTTTACGAAAAATGATTTATATGCTTCCTTAACATACCCGCGTAGTCAGATTGTCTGTAATTTTCCTCAGTTTAACTTATTTAGCAAAGCTACAGTTGTAACGCATGTTTAAAAACATCGCCAACTTTTATTCCTAATTTCCTCAGTTTTTTTTTCTGAAGTAGTGATATTGTGTATTTCTATAGGTCTATTTACTCATTTTGACTTTCTTAATTGATCTACGATAGAATGATAAGAACTGCAGGTATTATTTCAGATAGAAAAATATATTTTCCATGCATATTTTAGAAAATGTGCATTTCTTATATTTTGCAGTAGGTTTATTATATTTCCCCCAGGAACTTAAGGTCCCTGATCTCCCATGACCTAAATTGGAATTTCATGGCGCACAAATATACTACCTTAAGTTGTATAAAATAATACTCATTGAATTCAAATTGACATAGCAATTTATTAGTCTATTTTTCATACTTGATCCTGTATGATGATTAAGAATTTGGATCAATTGTCTGTTGATTGGTAGCCCAAATTACAGCAGGAAATAAACTGAACCTGAATAGTGAATACATGTTTTAAGCAACATAATTATATATTTTTCCCAATTTCATCAAAAAGCTGATAATTTTTTCCCAATTTCCAAAAAATGGCGTTTCCCAAAAAAGGCTGATAAATCTTCAAAGATGAAATTCATGTGGAATCATACTCAGAAAGTGTAGATTCAAGTTTGTTCAAATCATGACCCCGGGGGTAGGGTTGGGCCAAAATGGCCGACCAAAAATTTTCATAGGAATATATAGGAAAAATCTTATAAAATCTTTTTTTCAAGTACTTCAAAGCCATGATTAGAAATATTTATGTAGAATTTTCTCAGGTAGTGTAGATTCTAGTTTGTCCAAATCATAGCATGTGCTTTTTCCTAGTTGATGTGCTAAGGTGAGCGCTGTGGCCCCTGAGCCTCTTGTTTTGTTTGGTCACTAAATATTTGTTTTTAACTTGGTATTGCTTTTTTCTTCAAAAAATTAAAAAAGATCTAAAATATGTGTAGGATGAAAAAGTAATAGAAGGTGCACAACGGCAATATGTAATAAAGATTCTATGAAAATTTCATTCAGCGGTGTAAGAGGAGTTGCAGATAAGAGATGGGTATACCTAAAGCGCAACAAACAGATGGATGGACATCCCGATTAATAAATACCCTCCCGTTCAAAAAGGACTAAAATAGGCAAAAAAGCGTTATAGTCTATGCATTTTTTGCTATTCAATGTCTCTGAATGTCTTTCTCAAGATTGTTGCAACACATGAAATCTGAAACAGTTGTCTGTATTTGAATTAATAATATTGATCATTCACTTACCCTCCCAAACAAAGATTTTATTTAACACCATGTTCAACTCCCATGAGTACTTCCTGGATAGTACTTATCACGATCTATAATCCCGGAAAGTTTCACATTGATATCGATTACAGGTTTTTGAGAATATCCGAGAACAAAATGTCATTGTAAATTCAGGAAATGGTCCGAAACTAGAACCAGAAGCGAATTTCCTAAAACAATAAATCTCTCGGATAAAAAACTTTAGATAACAAGATATTATTTCTGTAATTTTCATTAAAATTCATCCAGGAGTCTTTTAGAAATCGCATGCACAAAAATTAGTATGAAAAAATAAGAAGAAAAAGAAACTGTACAATCACTACATTCAAGTAACGGCTTCTTAGCTCACCTCAGCCGAAGGCAGTGTAGATTCAGTTTTGTTCCAATTATGACCCCCGGGGGTAGGGCGGGGCCAAAATTGTCAACCAAAGTTTTACATAGAAATACGAGGGTTGATTCAAAAGTAATCTCACAACTTCGATAAAATTGCTTCTAGTTGACGTAATATAACACACTTGTACATGTTGGAAGCTATATTTATTTCAAATCAGTTCTGAAAAATTCAGATAAAAATGCTTTATACCTTTTAAAATATTGAATTATACACCATGTGCGATTAGGGAAGTCGCCACACCTAAATAACGTCGTATGACGGATACACGGCGTGATACATGTTCAATTTAACGCTTCCCTTTCGTTTCATTAAAAATATTTGAGATTCACAAACACATTTTCACATTTCACTTTCTTTAAGAGTTATTGGCACCAATTGTAAACTCATTCTATTTTAAAATTTAGTTCTCTATAAAAAAAAAGTCATTGAGCATTAAGATAAGACAAACTTAAAGTTTCTCATATCGTTCTGTTTTTGACAAAGTCAGACACCATTTAATGTTTCCACCCGACGCCCTGTCTTTCGGTCTTCCTGTCCTCTGCAGATCAATCCATGACCCATGACCTGCCCAAAATCACTGAAACCATTTACAACAAGTCACTTATTAAATTCTTTCCTCTGTGAGTCTGATTTTTCATCGTAATTGTCCCTACTGGCGATTTCCTGATATTAAAAGAAAAAAAAACATTACAGCCCATTTCAGAATTTTATTCCATTTCGAATTTTACTTTTTCAATACATCAGATTAAAAAACAATGTCATGGACCCAAAATAGCATTGACGTCATTAAATTTTTGATAAACGACTAGAAAATATCGTAAATATTGTCTTTTAAAATATTGGGCGATTATACCACATTTGAGATGTTTTTTTTAATGTGTTTGCTTTTTTCCATTCTAACATTATACACTTTAAAACATGACATTTAGTTGTGAAGCGGCGACACCCCATTTGTTAAATGTTTCAAACGTCTATAAAATATATTCTTTGAAACATTATTGAATGAAATTTTGTAATTTTGATTAGATTTATTTTTATGCATCTTTTGGTACATAATATTTGATAATACAACACCAAATATAAAAGATATGAACACAGTGACATTACTTTTGGATCAACCCTCGTATACAGGATAATTCAAAAATATTCTTCTTAAGAATGCCAAAGCCATAATTGATTATATTTATATGGAAGCATCCTCAGGTAGTGTATATTCAAGTTTGTTCAAATCATGACCCCCCAGGGTAGGGCAGGGCAAAAATGGCCGACCAAAGTTTTACATAGACAGAGCTCCAGATAATTTTTACCCCAAAGTGTATTTACTCCCTGATTTTCAAATCAATGCAGATTTTGATTTTCAGCAAAGTGATTGAAGAGTATTTTGTTTGTATATTATAAATGTTTTGACCTTTATTTTGATTTTAAGCTTGTAATCGAAGTATGTGTTTTTGAAGACGGAAAAAACTTTAAAAGTCGGTTTCTGCATTTATTCAAATAAATTTTGCAAATACCAACAAAACTTTTGCTAAGATTGGGAAGCATTCTTTTTTGACAAGGAAGATTATACAGTAGGTCAAGGTACCATAGAGTCAGAGAACTTTTCCTTCATTTAAGATATTGTATCAAGAGTAAACTGAGAGAAAAGAAGCTTCGTTAAAATGGAGAGTTGAGAGAGATGAAAAATTGGCTATGAACCCATAGTACAAAAAAACTTTTTAAAAGTTATGCCGAGTGCATTGTCTTTCTACAAAGAAATTGATTTTAATCTAAATCTCCGATGCTTCCTTCCGAAATGGAAATCGTCGTCGTCATTACTAGAATATTCCTGGTCACTAAAAGGCTTTTAAATCTGTACTTCGTTTTAAGAAAAATCAAACACTGAGTTAACCTCAATTCGTATCATAAAGTAAGTCGTTCCTGTATTCTTCAACTTGTTGTACGCAGTACTTTCGTGGTGTAATGCGTATCTTTGATTGCTAATGCATAATTGTACGCTCTATTTTAATTTTCAATGCGTATTTTGTAAAATTTAATGCGTATTTCTGCAAATACGCACCTTATCTGGAGCTCTGCATAGAAATATATGGGAAAACTCTTTAAAAATGTTCTTCTCAAGAATAGCAAAGCCATATTCATCAATTAAATCAATATGTGTTTATCAAATTAATTCGAAATTCCTTCGAATACAAGTACTTTGTGCAATTCTTGCCCAACAGTTTAATTTTAAATGATGGAGAACCCTGCATTATTTCTTTGAAAATTTCATGGCTCCAGGGTCAGGAGTTCTGGTGTTAGTGTGGGGCTTAATTGATATTCTTGTGAAATGCATTCTTTGTAAATCTTTTCTGCTCCTGGCTATTAACGTAATGAATTAATTATTAGGGCCCCGCAAGGATTTGCGGGTGCCCTATAGTAATCACTCTGTCCGTCCGTCTGTCTGTCTGTCTGTCTGTCTGTCCGTCTGTCACTCTTCCGTCCACAAATTTCCTGTTTTTTTCTAATAACTTTTTTTATGGTTGCCCAATCTAGTTCAAATTTGGTATGGTAGTTCAGTAGGCAGAAATACATATTTTGATGCTAAGTTTGGTTCTCTATGTCTTCTGGTTTGGAGCTGGGGTGGTGGGGTAGATTCCTTAGCTATGCATAAGAATGAATGGGCAACTTTTTTAATGGTTGCCCAATCAAGTTCAAATTTGATATGGTAGTTCAGTAGGCAGAAATACATATTTTGATGCTAAGTTTGGTTCTCTATGTCTTCTGGTTTGGAGCTGGGGTGGTGGGGTAGATTCCTTAACTTTGCATAAGAATGAATGGGCAAAGAGAGATAACTGCTTAGAATGTTACCATTGTAAACTGGGAAGGCTGTGCAATTTTTCCTTTGGGATTAATTAACCTTCCACATGAAGAAAATCCTAAGCATTATCTTTATCAGTCACATTGACATTAATAGCTGTACCGACTCTGTCTGCAAATGAACTTTGTTTTGAAGTTAAGGTCAATTTTGAATGATGTGTACATTCTCTGAAATATGGATTTAAAATATTAAAATGTTCATACCTTATTTTGGTTAAAATACTGTACACAATGATTTATTATTTTATTGAATTCTAAAATCAAGATATATATTAAGATATCATTTTTTATTAGTACTATTTTATTTTTGGAATTATCTTTTTATTTATATATATATATATATATATTTTGCTGCCTTAATGCTTTTAATTTTAACAATAATCAGATAATAACCCCATTATGTCAGTGCAGAAAAAATTAATCATTGTAAATTTAGAAGAAAAGGATGAGAGAGCAGTACAATTAATCCCTTGGGATTAATTATCTAGCCTGCTGCAGAAAATTTAGAGGCTTATCTTTATCTGTCAAATGAGATTAATGTACACCTTTGTCTGCAACCGATGTTTGTTTTGAAGTTAAGGTCAAGTCTGGTCAACCCTGGGTGATATTTGCATTCACTGAAGGCTTGCATTTTATAAAACACCTGCTTAAATCTTTTTTAAGTTCACATTTAATTTAGTTTTTTTTTATAAGACATGTGGTTTTCCCTGTTTTATGGAAAAACAAGTGTTGTTACTATTTACAGGTTTTTTGGACATTATGGAATTATCTTGAAAATTTAAAAATACAGTTGTTAGTTATTATCTTAATTTATATATATTTTTAGCTCACCTGAGCCGAAGGCTCAAGTGAGCTTTTCTGATCACATTTTGTCCGTCGTCCGTCCGTCTGTCTGTCTGTCCGTCTGTCTGTCTAGCTGTCCGTCTGTCTGTCCGTCTGTAAACTTTTCACATTTTCGACTTCTTCTCAAGAACTACTGGGCCAATTTTGACCAAACTTGGTACAAAGCATTCTTTAGTGAAGGGGAATTTAAATTGTTAAAATGAAGGGACATATCCCCTCGCAAGGGGAGATAATCAAGAAAAGACAAAAATAGGGTTGGGTCATTAAAAAATCTTCTTCTCAAGAACCACTGGGCCAGTAAAGCTGAAACTTATGTTGAAGCATCCTGGGGAAGTGTAGATTCTAAATTGTTCAAATCATGACCCCCGGGGGAAGGGCGGGGCCACAATGGGGAATCAAAGTTTTATATAGAAATATATAGGGAAAATCTTTGAAAATCTTCCTCTCAAGAACCACTGGACCAGAAAAGCTGAAACTTATGTGGAAGCATCCTGGTGTAGTGTAGATTCTAAATTCTTCAAATAATGACCCCCGGGGGAAGGGCGGGGCCACAATGGGGAATCAAAGTTTTATATAGAAATATATATAGGAAAATTCTTTGAAAATCTTCTTCTCAAGAACCACTGGGCCAGAAAAGCTGAAACTTATGTGGAAGGATCCTAGTGTAGTGTAGATTCTAAATTGTTCAAATCATGACCCCCGGGGGAAGGGCAGGGCCACAATGGGGAATCAAAGTTTTACATAGAAATATATAGGAAAAATCTTTGAAAGTCTTCTTCTCAAGAACCACTGGACCAGAAAAGCTGAAACTTATGTGGAAGCATCCTGGTGTAGTGTAGATTCTAAATTGTTCAAATAATGACCCCCGGGGGAAGGGCAGGGCCACAATGGGGAATCAAAAGTTTTATATAGAAATATATAGGAAAAATCTTTGAAAATCTTCTTCTCAAGAACCACTGGGCCAGAAAAGCTGAAACTTATGTGGAAGCATCCTGGTATAATGTAGATTCTAAATTGTTCAAATAATGACCCCCGGGGGAAGGGCGGGGCCACAATGGGGAATCAAAGTTTTATATAGAAATATATAGGAAAAATCTTTGAAAATCTTCTTCTCATGAACCACTGGGCCAGAAAAGCTGAAACTTATGTGGAAGCATCCTGGTATATTGTAGATTCTAAATTGTTCAAATAATGACCCCCGGGGGAAGGGCGGGGCCACAATGGGGAATCAAAGTTTTACATAGAAATATATAGGAAAAATCTTTGAAAATCTTCTTCTCAAGAACCACTGGGCCAGAAAAGCTGAAACTTATGCGGAAGCATCCAGGTATAATGTAGATTCTAAATTGTACAAATAATGACCCCCGGGGAAAGGGCGGGGCCACAATGGGGAATCAAAGTTTTATATAGAAATATATAGGAAAAATCTTTTAAAATCTTCTTCTTGGGAACCACTGGGCCAAAAAAGCTGAAACATTATGTGCCCATGGAAGGATCATGGGGTAGTGTAGATTTCAAAATGTCTAAATTATGATCAGTGGGGTAGGGTGGGTATGCATTATGTATAACAAGGGGAAAATCTGGTAAAGAACAGAATGGTCAAAGCTTCTCAAGTGAGCGATGTGGCCCATGGGCCTCTTGTTAAAAATGTAATCAAGGAAAACTCTCATTCATTGAGCTGCACCTTTATATTTCTACCCCTTAGCGGGGCCCTTGCTGACTGGTCAGTTTTCTAGTATAGTTATGATGACGAAAAGTGCTTCTCCCAAATTTGTGAATTTCATTGCCCCTTGGTAAGGTGTTTTGGTGTTAGGGTGGGGCTCCAATGATTATATAAATGTAGTGAAAATGCATGAATTCTTTGAAAAATTTCTCTTCTGCTCCTGGGTATTAAGCTGATTAACTAAGTTTATAGTAATAAGAAGGAAAAGTGTCTATTTTTCCAAAATTATGAATTTCATGGGCCCCTGGGTTAAGGGTTCCATGGAGGGTGGGGTGGGGCTTATGCCCCTCTTTGTAAAATGGAGGGTATATTGCTTTGCTGCTGTCTGTTGATTAGTCTGTCTGTCGATCCATCATTTGTTTCCTTCCTTTTTTCGCAGTTGTTACACACATTGAAATAAAATTTTATATACAAATTGATCATAAGAATTTCTAGGTCAGGTTCTGTTTGGGATACAAATGAGCAATTTTGGATTGAGTTATGCACCTTGGACTTAGAAAAATTCCAATTATTTGGGGGAGAAGGAGCATAAGTGTTTTACAAACATCTCTTGTTTATTATTTACTGAAAAAAAAGATTTTTAAATGTTCTACTCTGCTCCTGGGTATTATGCAGATGCAGCAAATACATATTTATGATAGAGAAAAGTTTCTCTTCCCAAATTGTGAATTTCATGGTCTCTGGGTCAAGGGTTCCATGTGTGTTTGTGCGGGGAAGAGGGGGGGGGGCTATTTATTATTTTCTGAATAAAAATTAAATGCTATTGAAATATTTTTTTCCACTGCTCCTTGGTATATGTATTATTTAAACAAACTCAATACATACATTAATTTATAATGAGACTCCTGAAGGGCTCCTGAACTTGCAATTATTTGATTAATTAGCAAAAATGCGTAAAACCTTTGAAAATTCCTCCTCTGCCCTTGAGTTTTAAGCAAACAAACTAAATAATGTTAAATGCAACTATCTTTATAAATATTAAGAAACAAAATGAAAATAAGAGTTTTGTTTAAATGAGCAAAACATGTTCAAAGTCAGATTCTTCCCTGGAAAGCATTGTAAAAGATTGACCTAATGATTATTTCTATGATTAAAAAAAAATTGTACTTGTATGAATGATATGTATCATGTTTTGCAATGGGGTGTTAGAGTCACTAGTAAAAGATTTCTGAATGACAAAAGATTAGATACACTTGTTTTATACTTTATCAAAGTGAGCAGAGAGCAAGTGTGTCTTATTGTCATCAGTGACAAGTGGCCAAAAGCCACGTTGTATACCAAAGTCTGCGTGTTCTGAATTGCAGCACCGGGCAATGACAAAACGTATTTGTAAAAATTGAATACCTTACACACAATAGACAAGTGTCAATTTTATATTGTGCATTCGTTTCCATCCTTGCAAGATTTCGGAAAAACCAGTATAATGCAAAGGAATTTTTACTATATATATCAATTTCTTCTTTTACAGTGGCTGATGATGACTCACCGTTAAAGACATTTATCAGGATAAACGCTGCAGATTTGAAACCAGACCCGGGCAGTGCAACTGACATCTCCGACACAAATGAACAAGAAGACAATTTGGAGCAAGGAAGTACTGATAAAAACTCTGAAGTAGTTTATAGCCGAGAAGAAAAGAAAGAAGAGAACATTGAGAGGTCCATTTCTCCAACTGAAGGCAAAGACGAACAGAATACAGTTGAGACAATGGCCAGTGTTCTCTCCTCAGAAGCACAAGAAATGTTGAAGGATGAAATTTTCCAAAAAATCTTGTCTGAAAAAGAAAAATTCCCAACTGTAAGCTTGCTGGATTTTGCTGGGCAGTTAGCATATTATGCTTGTCACCAAATTTACGTAACACCAAAGGCCTTCTTTATTCTTGTGCTGGACATGACTAAGAGGTTTGAAGATGTTGTGGATAAAGAGAAGGATAACCAAGAAGGATCAATCTTTTCCGTTTGGACTTACAGAGGTAAGACACATAAAATGTAAGATGTTTTAAGGTAGTTACCGGTATTAAGTTTACGCATCCATTTATAGTTTTGTTCATCGACAATACACATTCATTTATCATTTTGTTTAGTAGCATGTTTCATTGAAATTGGTCTAGTGGTTCTTGAGTAGAAGATGAAATTGTGAAAACTATTACAACAACAACAATGACAGAACACGGACAATTTTTTTATCAGAAAAATTGACCTTGACCCTAGAAGATTCTCACACGTTCAAGGTCACTAGCAGAAAATGTTTAAGTCCTTGTCCAGGCCATATCTTTGTAATGAAGAATAACTGGGAGCTCATACTTGATACAAACTTTAATTTGCTTGTCATGATCTGCGGGTGTGTTCTGACCTTGAAAATGGTCTTTTTCAGCGAGTTTAAGGTCACCAGCAAAAAACGGTTTATTATGCTTTTCCAGGTTAAAACTTTGTAATGAAATTTCATTGGAAGATCATTCTTGATACACAGACTATTAACTATCCATGGATGTTCATGTGCTTGATCCAAGGTTAATAAAACAAATTCAAGATCACTGGTAAAAAAAATTTAAGATTCACAAGAGGTCTATGATTTTCTAAAGGATAAATTTTTCATTTCTGTATTTTACCTACAGAGTACCAGACTGTGTCCGTTTTAGCAAAGGTTTTTTTTATTTCAAGGTCAATTATTCAAAATTTAAATAGAAACTTTTAAAAAGATTGTATGGGGATAATTTTTTGTGAACTTGCAAACATTACCTTAAGTTCAAAATTGATTTTTATATCTATGTAAACCTTTGACCTCTTTCTGTGGTCTCATTACCTGGGCCATTATTTACATAATTTGAATCTCAGAACGTATTCCTACGCGAAATCATAAATGGTGGCAAGTTTCATGTACTGTTATGTTTTATTTTAAAAATAACAACCAATGAAATTTTTCTGTCTGATATTAAAATTAATCAGTTAATGCTAAATTGGGTTCAACAATCAGATGGGGTTATTTTGTGTGAGATGATGATCCCATTGGGTAATCATTTGTGATGGGTATCATTTCATGTCAGTTGTGGTGGGTATAGGTTCATTTCTTTGGATGTGACCCATAAACTGTCCGTCAGTAGCCAGAAACGCGGCTAGGTTAAGGACTCCCAAATGCAAAGGTATATCAGTCTATGCAGATCTTTCGGCAAACGATTATGACATCATGGTGAAACCGTACAAATGATATTCTTTTTCTTACACTCTTGTATACTGTGATTTCTCATAATTATTGAAAACATAAATTGCTGTTTAATTTATCTTGTCATTATAACTCTATTTAAATGTAAAATCAAAGCCAACTTGATCTCGCTATACTTACAGTGATGACATCATAGACTAGTTTGACATGCAGTTTCTCTGTACTTGAGACGCAGATTCGGCTATTATTGCAATTTGTAAAAATGAAAAGACAAATTAAGCGTGATCTGACTAAAATTGAGTCATATTTTGAATACATTACTCAATTTTTCACAGTAATTGAATTTATAATGAATAGGTCTTTTATAAAGCCGCAGTCATGCACTTAAACATACTACAATCACAGGCACAACCCCTCGAAAATCTCAAGAGACCATATCCGCTTAACTATAAATTATGATATTTTATACATATGTAGCTACATGTGTATAAGATATCATAATTTATTATTAACCCTACCATTTTCAAAAGTGCTTGGAGTAAGTTGTGCACTGTTGGTTTTTTAGACGGTGGCTATATATAGCCACAGGCTATTGCTGCTGGTCAGTGTAAACACACGGGGACCCTAGCGGCCATTTTTGCAGAGTCAAAATAATGAAAGTAGACTTATTTCGAAGTTTGAAAATAAAATGTACATAGTTAACAAATACTTTGAAGTTATTTTAAAGACATTTCTTTAATGGATACAAAGCCTAATTCCTGATAATTGCCGTTATCAATATTTCTCGCCTCATGAATATTCATTGAATTACGCCGAACTAAACTAACTCGTACACCAACCGACTCGTATATTAGTATATGCAAACTACAAATGTCAACTCGTACACAATTTTTTCGTTTTTTCTCACATGTTCGAAAAATCAGTTCGTATGCACATTGTGTTTCTTTAAAATTACCGAATATTTGTTCAAAAATATTTGAAGATAATTGTTTCACTATCTAACTCTGATATCAAATGCTAGGCCCTAGTTATAAATAATTGATAAACATCACACGGCTGTTTCTTAAATACTGCTTTGTGGATTTTTTTTTTTTTACAATAAAACTTAAATAGTTTATTGTAATTTAACAAAGTCTTTCGATTTTTCTTGTATCTGTTTACAGTGCTGTATTAGTAAAACGAATATATGTATTTTAGTAAAGAAGAAAAAAGATCACTACATCTTAAAATCAGTTCATAAAACGATTGTTGGAGATATATGATGCCATAAAATTTGCTAAGTTTATTACCATTCTAGTTTTTTGAAAATAAGACTTTGTCTGATTATCTCGGACACAAAAACGACTTAAAGGATAATAATTTGTCAAATTTATAATTACAAAGACTATAATGGACACAATTTACCCATATATTTTATTCCTATAATTAGAAACTCTAACGTGCCTCTAATAAATATACCCTTTAGTGGGTGTACGAAAAAGGAAATCAAATACATGTGCATGAATTAATATTAGTATTAGGATTTTTATGTGATTTTAGTGGGCTGAATTTCGGTCAGTCTTCTAGTGTGTTTACAAAGCAGTAAATATGTACTGGGACTTGCAGGGTCATTGCATATTAGAACATTACGTATGAGAAATAACATAATCGCAAACCACGGCCAAAATGTTTACGATATTCCATTCTGGAGAAAGCTCCATACTCATATATACATACTCTGATCGTGACTTGAGACGACGGAAAATAGAGACAGAAAAATATTTTGTTACTCTGTTTTTTCTCTCTTTTTTAGAGCAGTATACGAGGGTTGTCATGTACAAAGCGTTTTTCTGGAAAAATAGTGGGCGCTGCAAGATGAAATTTTTAGCACGTATTTATTTATCATATTTTAATGTATCTGAATTCTTTTGATAAAATTTAGACAAAAATTAATACTTTATTAACATGCTTTAATGTTACACACGATAAAAAACCCTGGTTATAAAAATAATACATGGGTATTGTTTCAAAATAAATGTTTTAAATAGATTTTGGTCTGGAAAGCAGTTCAGTTTTTTCCTCTTTAGTGTACTAGAGAAATGGGAGTTTTCTAAGCGAAATCGTTTTAATCAAATCCAAGGGTAGAACAAACAGCTACAGGAATAGCGAAAGGCGCTGACAATGTTGATAGCCAATATATATAAGATTATTTACAGTACAGCTCACGAGTTTCTTCCGGATTCCACCGGCCACGGTGGACCTATGTTCCACGCTTTTCCGTGGAACTTTAGAAACGTCGGCGTCTTTGAAGTTCGGTCTCCGATCCACGGTGTGACACGGTGCGTACACGGTGTCACACGGTGCCTAAAAATTGCAATAATGTTCCTCCACGGTGCGGCACGGTGTGACACGGTGCCTAGAAAGTGCGGCAATGTTCGTCCACGGTGCGACACGGAGTTAATCCACGGTGCGAGTCGGTGTTTCAGCACGGTGTTAAACGGTGCATTTCTTCCAATTCTTCCAATTCTACTTAAAATGTTGTATAATTCTTTAATTTTTCAAACAAATCACTCAAAGCAGGTCCATACATATATAAAATCAAAGTAATATTTCATGTTAAATGCACGTTTTGGAAGACATGTTCTAAGAAAGTATGTTGTTTTAATTTATTAAGATAGTATAGTAATGGATAATACATTATTTTAATGTGTTTATACTTCTATTTGCTATTTATTCTTATTCTATAATAATGTCGAAAGAATTCCATCGTCTTAATACGTCGGTAGCGTATAACCACTTAGGCCTGTACCCTGTATTAGTTACACCCGTAGGCGATTGAACACAAGATGAAACACCTGTATACATGCACATGTGCCTGGTCCTGACGTAACCCATATATTATTGTTGAGCCCCCCCCCCCCCCCCCATTTTCACTATTACATGTACATCCCTCCTTGATTTTTTTTATTAAATATTATAAATTTGCATGGCTCAGTTCTTTTAAAATTCCTGTGACACACATTCACTGCGATTTCTATTACATGTACCTGTTACATATATATATATACAATGTATATAATAACAAAAATTCTCTAATTATGTAACAAAAACAGACGAAAAATAATTCATTTTAAAATTACTTGTGGGGTTATTAAAAAGACAGTATGAAACATAAAGCCCCCTTTTATAAATCTCTCACTATCTCTCTCTCTCTCTTTCTATCTCTCTCGGATACCAGTGGCGGATTCAGAGGGGGGTACACCAACACGCACACACCACCCTTGGATTTGCAAAAAAAGAAACAGAAAGAAGGAAGTCCCAATTTTTTGTTGTGTTTTTACTATAGAAATATAGATATGTTAACTGAAAGTCTAATTTTGTAATATATAAAGAAATTTGGTTGCGAAAACAAAATGAAACCCTACCCCCTTTACAAAATAGGATTTTCGGGTTCGGAGATATATTTTCCTTTCTTTTTCAAAAACTTTCAGGTAATCCATACAAATACTTTTCCGAGGTTGATCAACCTCCCACGTTTAAAAACCATACTTCATCCTATATCCCATGGAGTTGTTTAATTACATGTATAATTATGTAAAACGTACATTATAATTACAACTCTTTTCCCTTCAATCCCCTGTTTGAAAAAAATTTCACCCCCCCCCTTTTCAAAAATTTATCGAATTTCAACAATGTGTGTGTTACTACTGCTTCGTACACGTACTCATTTATACGAGGTTAAAATGTTCCTTTTGAGAAAGCATTAATTCGTAATTTACATGACCGTACACATGTTTTGAAAATACATTTTGTCAATCAATGATTGACATATTTAAACTAAACTTCAGAAAGTGTTAGGTAAATAAGGTATGATTGATTAAAAAAATAATTAATTTTTCATCAAGAGAGACGGTTAATATCTTAAATTTGCGCATTTTCCATGTCCTATCATTTACCGAAATCAAAGTCTATCAACTTCTTTAAAGTGATTATTACTCGGCAAATCATTGGTTAAGATAAGGATTATTGCGGTTATAAACACTGAAAAACTAAAATAAATGTAAAATATGGAAATAAATATTAAATGCGGCAAAATCTACTGAACAGGCAGAGATGATAATCCGATAAATTTTATTAATTTAGGTAGTGATCAACTTACACGCTGAATACAAAAATCACCAGCAGAATTTTGATTTCCTCAGTACAAATATAACCTTATTCAGAAATGTATGTCGTATGAAAAATGAAAAGAAAAAAATACAGTTTGCGGCGAAAACATAGATATTTAGCGATTTTAGAAATGGTTTTATCCCCCCACCTACCCCTTCTAAAAAGTGATACGAATCGGCTAATTAAAACTTTATCAGAAGTCAGCAAATTTAATTAATTTTTTAAAAATCTTAATACATGCTTATTTGTGTCTGAAAAAGGATTAAAAAAAATTAACATAGTACATGTAAGTTTATATTCATTCTTGTAGTGAAACCTGGAAGATGAATTTCGTTTGCTATCAGTTGAGTGTGTTACATGTATACACTTGCTGTGATCAGAACTAAAGAATGTGAAAGGTGTGATAAACATACGGCCCCCCTGGCCCACCGGCAGGGACCCAATATATTTTTAAAACAGGTGTGAACTCGGAACTGACCATGAGAATGTTTCAAATCACGAGAGAAATTCTTTCCGCGTAAACAGACTTTCAAGGTCACCTAGCGTCATGCGATTTTGATTGACAGGTGAATGAGTTGATGCACAAGAATCTCGTGCGTACAGCATATACATGATTCATTGCATTAAATGGGTTTAATATGAACCAAAGTTGTGGAGATTAATTAGAATTATAGAATGATTAATTTTGACCTCCGTAACCTAAATAAAACAAAGAATTAAAAAATAATAACAGACTATGTCAGAGGGAGTTCTCTCTCTCTCTCTCTCTCTCTCATTGCTTTTTACACACTTGACAAGAAAAGAAAAACTGATTAAAATTTAAAAAATTTGAAATAATTACTTGCAATAAAATAAAGTAGTAAACTTTAGTCTATGAAAATAATGTTTGCTGTTACGAGAAATACATTAACTATGGAAATTACTGCATTTCTGAACAGGTATGAAATATATTGACCAAGAAGTGACTCTGTACACTAATTATCAAGAGGATTTGAAATTCATCGATATCCGGTAAATTTGTTTTCCAGAAAAAAAATTAGAGGTACAAATATTATGTATATGAGAATGTGAAAAAAAACCCCGGATAGATGAACTCGAAAGTAAAATCTCTCTCTCTCTCTCTCTCTCTCTCTGAACATTCTAAAATGTAGAACTGAATTAAAATCAGTTTAATTATTATGAAAAAAGTAAATTATATATGATTTGTAGAGGAATATTTAGAATGCTGCTTTAGCAGTTCAAGCAATTTTTTTTTCTTTTAAAAAAACAGTTTTCGTACTAGTTGCAGACGATTTATAAACAAGAAAAAGAATACCCGATACTCAGGTAGAAATACTTCCACATATTCGAAAGAAATTGAATTTTTCTATGTCTCAAAATGTCAGGTTAAATCAATGGATACATACAACTGCCAGATTTTTTTTTGTGAATGTATACAACTAGTCAACTACCAAAGTACGTATAAGAAATTATCGTGAATACTACCTGCCAAGGGTTTATTTTTCTTGCATGCATTTTTTCTTCCTCGCATGTAGCAACTTACTAGTATCTTCATTGATATGTGGTCTATCTATTTATACTATAATTATGTCTACAAAATAAGGGTATATTCATAATCTGACGTATGTATACTGACTCGACTTTTTTTTATTTCACTATTTTTATTTACGAAGTAGGAATCAGATAATGTTGAATTAGCTGTCTGATATATTAAATATTTGTGAATATCCATTTATAATAGTTATTTTACAGAGAAAATAATCGCTAAAATTATCGACCCGTGTCTATGTTTCGCACTGAATAAGTTAAACGGCAATGTACTCTCTTGTACTTGGATTTGTACATGCGGATTTATCGCTTATATCAGAAACATAATAATTTGCACAATATATATATAATTGTTCTTTTTTTTTAAATAAATATAAAATATGAATTCAACAGAAATAAAATTTAAATTTATTCAATATACTTGGCAATCATACCGTCAATGGCGAACCAAAGTTTACACCTAGAAGCTGTTATATTATGAACTCACATGTTTGTTAACGAGCTGTTTGTATCAAGTCAATCTTCATTTTTGATTTTTTTTTCTAGCTATCAAATAATTATTATTTATAATTTCAAAATTCTATAACTGAAATGATTTTTATAAACAAACTATTTACTTCCGTTATTTTCTCACACGGTGGAACACGGACGGTCCCCGAAGAAAATGGTGATGTCCACGGTGTTACACGGTGCGTCTCTGGAATGATCGCAATATACACACACCGTGGAACACGGTGTACACGGTGTAACACGGAGTATTTTACACCGTGTATTTTCCACCGTGGGGTGGAAAAAACTCGTGAGCTGTACTGTAGTTGAATAATAGTAAAAATATTATCCGTAACTTTAGTACTAATAAATCTTCACAATGTCCCATTTGTGCGCGAGATTGGTTTCTGGCTGTTATTTGAAGAATTAAGGCAAACTCAACTATGTGCATCAATGAAATTTCTTTAATTTAAGTGGGAATTATCCAACTTGTTTTTAGCAAAGAGGAAACTTGACGCTGCTTTAGACACTTTGACATTATCACCCATGTGCCGTATGGCGACATAACACATTAAATGAAATCTTATAATTTGCAATTGTTTATCTATAAATGCATATACCTATTTGAAGTTTGCTATGTTTTTTGATGAAAAATGTACTTAAGGTACTAAGGTAGTAAACATTTAAGGTCACAGTGAGAATTCATAACACTTTACTTTTTAGTACAAAAATATGAATTTATATATTAAAATACAGGTAGATATATTGTGAAAAATCGAAATAAACATTTATAATTCCCAATTCATTTTACAAAATCTTAAAACATTTTATCTTATTTACTGCTTGTCGCCATTTGACGTTACAGTAGCGGGTTTGCTTTTGACTCACGGACTTGAAGAAGTCAATCCTTACGTCGCGGATTTGACTCCCACTGCGTGACATGGATATGGGCCCTTAATTCAGATTAAGATCCCGTGTCGCAGTAATTGCTAGCCAGAAAAATCCATCGCTGCTAAAAATTTTAATCTTAAGTGGACGTTAAATAAACAAACTAATTCATGCCACCGTCTTTCAGTACTCACAGTACTTTGATTCTTAATTTTACATTATTTTAATGCGTTTAATGTAAATTTACGAAGTTTTACAAAAGATAGCTAAATTTAAAATAATTCCCGGGCATGGGGAAGTTGCTCCCAGCACTTTTCAGGTTAAGGAATTTGTCTTAATGGAAACGCAATCAATTTCACAGTGAAAAATCACTTTTGCCGAACTCGGTTGAGACCCCATATATGCATATGTTTTTAGTACAATTCCCATTAAATGGAAACTCATGCAAAGAGAAAAGATATCAACATTATATTGATTTTCTTTATTTTAAGGCATATTTCCTATGAGCTGCCTTAACCTAGCTGCGAATAATGATTCTGTTCTCAGAGGGTATAACCATTGAAATGGACTTAACTTGTCTTCATTTGCTATTTGTCTTTAGAAGTACACTGCACTTTGATACATTTTTTTTCAACAAAAGAGTTGTCATGTCAAACGGAAGGAAGAAGATATGTAAATTTTTATTTTTCAAAATTTAATTAAATATTGCTCATTTCATAGTTCATATTCTTTTTAATAATTACTGATGGGTTTACAAAATATGAAGTCATATTCATGTAATTCTGCTAGACTATTGTAAAACCAAAAATAAAAGTATTGATTGAAGGTCTTTTACTTTCCATGTTTTTAATATAAAGCAGTAGAGATACACACTTACCAGAGACACAGACCTGTTTGTTTTTATTAGGGTGCTAAGTTGTTCTTTTAGTTTACCAAATTTTGTTTTCTTTTAGATTACTTGAAGTTTTGGATTACCTCAATCAAGACATTTGGAGGCAAAAAGGCACCACTGTTTCTTGTTGCCACACACACAGAAACAAAATCTACAGATGTAAGTATTCAGGCTAATAGAAATGTGAATCACAAAAAATAACTGAAACCAACATATTTTGAGAATGCACAATTACAGTTTTACTTCAGAAATACAAAAGAACCAAAATTTAATTGACAGTAAATTATATCACATATTATATACTGTAAATGTATTATATTTAGAAGTACGATATATGGCGGAAATTGGATTTTGAACAAGTTAGCGTGGATTTGATTTGGCGCATATCATAATGCTTTTCTTATATGTGCGAGGCATATAGCGTTGTTCTTGAATTAGGGGAGATTGCTTTCCGCCAAAATGCTTAAAAGAATACACAGCCAAATGTAATACGTTTACAGTAATTTGTATTGCATCCTAAGTTTCATATAAATTGTAATTCAACAATGGATACCAGATCTACAGTGCAGTTGAAGTCAGTTTGAACTGTGCACCACATTTAATACTGAAATACCTGTTACTGCACATTTTCAAACATCGACACATAATTAAGTGGTTTATTTTACAAATATGAATTTATATACTCAACAAAAAAAGAAACGCATATTCAGAATAATATGAAAATCTAAGTTTTCAGTTTAAACCTTATTTTATTTAAGCGAGTTTAGAGTGTGTTCTGATAAAAATCAAACATGTCCTCCTGTGTTGCAAATTGAAAAGTCAAGTTGATGTCATTTTCATCGCCCCCAAATTCAAGGGGCATAACAATATGTACTATGCGACGTCTCAATGCACGTGGGTTTCCAATGGTATCGTGGAGGAATAACATCTCTTTTCAGTCTCTTGCGAACAATTTATGCACTTTTATGCTGATTTTTTCATCCAGCAATTGTAGCAGCAGTTTTTACAGCAAGTTCTGAATAGCATGAGGTGCTGAAGGGGGGGGGGGTGTCTGACGGTCCTGTCTGGTTGTGGTTACCTGTGGATAGCCAGATAATGGTCTTCAGACGTTAGTTTAACGGTTGCAAAGCCCATTGATTTATTCCAAATACAATTGCAACTTCCTGTTGCGTAGCTCTGTTTAGTATCATCGTTAGCCTGGTTGTGTTCATCTTTGTTTCGGCGTCGCATTGCAGCATCAACACTGCAATCAAATCTTACATATGGGTTTAATAGGTGTGTTAATAGTTTCTCTAAATCCAAAATATCAACGAAAATAGATATCCAATTTAGAAGAAATCATGAAAAACACTACTTTCATAAACATGTTTAATCAAGGGAGATAATTCACCACTTGGGTTTTAAAACCCCATGTTGTCCTTTAAATAGGTCACAGGTATCCAATGATATAAAAAATAGTTGTTCCATGTACATTTTAAAAATTTCTTTGACGAGTAAAACAATATGCGTTTCTTTTTTATACGCCCGTCTTAAGACGGGACGTATTATGTTATAGGCTTCATGTCCGTCCGTCCGTCCGTCTGTCTGTCCATTCCTGTCCGGCTCATAACTTCAATACTACTAGGCCTAGGATTATCAAACTTTGTCAACTGATACTTCTTGGGTAGACAGTGTGTCGCGCGCAAAAAGTAGGTCGCTGTGACCTTTAATTAAGATGCTATGGCCAAATATGGAAAAATCCTGTCCGGCTCATAACTTGTAAACTATTAGACCTAGAACTATCAAACTTGGGAAATGTATACATCTTGGGTAGAAGGTGTGTCGCGACCTATTTCAAGGTCACTGTGACCTTTAATTTAAGTGAATTTTTTTAAAAAACTAAGTTTTTTAAATTTTGAATTTCATAATCCTAAAAAATGTAAAAATATAGTTGTATTCTTATTAAAAAAGTGTTAAATCAAGAAAATACTTATTTTTTCAGCATATACTTGACAGCAATCTATAACAAATATAATGTATGTTAGAGAAATCCCATGTCTTCCATGAGTGTAATTATCAAGCACTGGTCAAGAGTTTTGATAACAGAAAGTTGCATGTCAAATTAGAGAGAAATTAATGAGTTTAGTGTGAGGAGCAAACTGGAGAGCATCGATGCTATCTATATCCCTTTGGGAATTGGGCAGATGGGTAAGCCTGGTGGATTAAAAATAGCTCTTGTTGGCTTGCCTAATTTAAATGAATTTGATGAAAAGTAATTAACACTAATTTGATTTTGCATAATAAACTGATATGATATTATATAATATGATTAATCTAAAAAACTAATTTCATAGGATTGGAGTCAGCATGTCCATTTTCCATAGAAATCCCATATTAAAATTTTTTTGACATTAAATGTTAAAAAAAAAAATCATTGAGTATTTTATATATTTTTAAAAATATTTTATGGTAGAGAGTTCAGATTCATTCATTTAAAGTAATGAGTAGACAAGCATCCAGTCAAAGATTAATTAATGAGTTCAATTTAGGAAGGCTAGCCAGCATCTTCTTATCTGTTACCCTTTGGGAATTAGACAGAAGAACTGCTGGTCAGTTGAAATAGCATATGTCATTTGATGGCCAGCATTTTTTTTTCAAAATTAATTTGGTATAGATTAAGTTGTTAAGACTACCGGTAATTGGATATTGTTTAATATGATGGGCATTTGACAAGGTCTAATACAACCAGTATAGAAATCTATCAATGATGCTATGATTAATGCCTACACCACAGGGGATGGATAAACAAATATTTTAAGGAATTAGAAAAAATTATGGAAATTTTAGAATCAAGGTTGACATGATTTTC
>NW_026925091.1:0-25779 GCF_032062105.1 Saccostrea cuccullata
TACAATTGTTTTTATTTATAGAACATGTTTTATAGTATGAAACCTAGAGTGTTTTCTTAACATTGATTTACAAACATGGTAACAAGTCGAAAGACATAAGGCATAATTATTTATTGGCAGTTGATAATTTTTACAACTCGTAGTCATAACTGTGAATATTTAATACATTTTATACAGAAAACAATGGATTTACAGCGAAATGACGGAAGTGAGATTTTAATAGACGACAGAGTATCCGCTGATGGACATTACGGAACTGTGAGGTTCATAGGTAGTCTGCCCGACACAAAGGGTAAGAGAATTCTATTATGCAGGTTGGGCACACACCGCCAAATGGTCATTTAACCCCCGTTTGGTGGTCAATCGCCCATATCGGTGTCTTTAGTACCTACCTAATGGGAGAGAAAAATCGTTTTGTTCAGTTCTCTGGAATGACGTGAAATGCGCATAATTTCAACTCACGGGGAATAAAATATAGATATTTATCTAAACTCTGAACGAAAAAAATCAGAATTTCAACGCGGACTTTTTTGCTTAGTGTCGTTCAAATATTTGACAAAATCATCACCTATGTAAACAAGTGTAACGTTTCTCTGTTTTAACTTAAAAAGAAAAATTCCCTCCGTCTCGCGCGTAGTTGTGCCTATCAATCGTGTTTATCACTTCATATTTCTGTCATCTGGGCAACCGATCAATTATCTAAACCAATTAAGAATGACGATCTTTTCCAAACTTGGGTCAAAAGACTGAATTAACTACGGAGGCCCACAAGTGTTAATTTTCAAAAAGTAAAATAAGAAGAAGGGTAAGAATTCGCTTTTATTTCATTTATTTCGTATGCAATGGCTTAATTCTTTATAAAAATGCGATATGCAGTGAATTCATGATAAATTAATTGCTCAAAAACCATAATCTTGGAATAAAAACAGGAATAATTGCAAATGTCACTTTGTAAATCTTTTATTAAAAAATATCTAATAAATATAGTAGATACATCATAGATATCCATACTAAACCACAAAGGGTCGCACAGAAATCGTAACTTCATGCTAAAAGAAAATAAAGAATAAATGTTACATTCAAATGTAGGAAAAATGAATATTATAGCAATAAGTGCCCACCATACGAATAAGATACGAGGAGCTTGTGTTTAACGGGATTTTATAATGATTTATACAGACGCAGATCGAAAGATCGTTTGAAAAGTTACTTTTCTAGACTAAAACTTCTTGTTTAAATATATTTTTTACCGAACTATACACAACAAAATAATTTTTCGTATTGTTTGAGCTAATGGTTCGGCCGTCACGAACAGCTGTGGGTTTCGTATTTACGAAGTTCAACCGAAATTCCACATGGAAAATTGACTAAATTGTATTAAATGTGCGATGAATATGTTAATTAAAATTCCCCAATGCCTAAGTAAATGCGCTTTTGCTTTATTTTAATAAAAACTGAATTTGGATAAAAAAGACCACCATTTGGTAGGTAAAAAAGACACTGATATGGGCGATTGACCACCAAACAGGGGTTTTATGACCATTTGGCGGTGTGTGCCCAACCTGTTATGTTGTTGGTTCTACCATGATGGCAAGCGCAGACACCTATTTAGTTTTAATTTAAATCAGGTTTGTCAAACCGCATGTGACATTTGCTATGCCTGGACTCTGAATTCATTTGATTTCCTTTATATGTTGCATTACCAAAACGAAGTCTGATCAGTATTTTAATCAAGAATGTTAATGTAATCTGTTTTCGATGTGACTGTGAGGGAAAGTAAAGATCTTATTCAGTAGGCTTGTCCAACTGCATGTGACGTTTGATGGGTCTAGACTCTGACGTCACATGATATATTTAAAACAAAGCCTGAACAGTGCTGAATTAATAAAGAATGTTTTATTACCATCTATGATATATCTGCAATAAATTCATTAAATTAAGGCCAGTTTTATTTTTTCTGAACTTTTGTCATTATATTCATTAGCTGCAGAACTGTAGCTCTCTGAAAACATAATATGGCCAGACTGGAAAGTTACAGTTGCCACCCATTGAAAAAACTTTATACATGTATTCATTGTGCACAAAAAAAGTGAGCTGTTTCTCTTTATTTTTCCATAATATTATTATACCTCTACTGATGTTTTCCTATAATATAAAAGTTAGGCAGTAAAATGTGAATAATTCCCTAGAAATCTCTGTGAATGGACTAAACCCAGTGCATTAGTCAAATGAGCTAATCCCTGCTTCGAAAGCTAATGGATAAAAAAGACCACCATTTGGTAGGTAAAAAAGACACTGATATGGGCGATTGACCACCAAACAGGGGTTTTATGACCATTTGGCGGTGTGTGCCCAACCTGTTATGTTGTTGGTGCTACCATTAGGGCAAGCGCAGACACCTATTTAGTTTTAATTTAGATCAGGTTTGTTAAATCGCACATAACATTTGCTATGCCTGGACTCTGAATTCATATGACGTCCTGTATATGTTGCATTGCACCAAAACGAAGTCTGATCAGAAATTTAATCAAGAATGTTAATGTAATCTGTTTTCGATGTGACTGTGAGGGAAAGTAAAGATCTTATTCAGTAGGCTTGTCCAACTGCATGTGATGTTTGATGGGTCTAGACTCTGACGTCACATGATGTATTAAAACGAAGCTTGAACTGTGCTGACTTTAATCTATGAAGAACGTTTTATCACCATATATAATATATCTGCAATAAATTCATTAAATTAAGGCCAGTTTTATTTTTTCTGAACTTTTGTCATTATATTCATTAGCTGCAGAACTGTAGCTCTCTATGTATAAACATAAACATAAACATAATATGGCCAGACTGGAAAGTTACAGTTGCCACCCATTGAAAAAACTGTATACATGTATTCATTGTGCACAAAAAAGTGAGCTGTTTCTCAATTTCTTTCTCCATGATTTTAAACTGTCATCTCAAAATATCACTAACAGTGTGTTCTAACATGTTCTTTCAGGGCGGGGCTTAGGTGAGAGCGATTGCCTCAAGCCGGGCCCCGCCCTGTATTCCTTACAATTGTTTTGTGACATGACCTTTCCAAGGACCTCACTAATTTACATGCAAAATTTGGGTACATACCTCCCAACCAATCAGATGATTTGCAGAAAGTTGATTTATTATCCCATTTTAATCATTCGCAGCTGAAATGCCGAGTGAGATGGACGTGCAGGTATCTATCATTTTAAAATTATTTAAGGGATGCATAAATTAATTTGTTTCAAAAATTTTATTTAGATATGATTCAGGGTTTTTTTTTTGCTATATATGCAGCTCTTGCTGACATTTTTTTTCAGTTTTTAAGCTACGATTTAATGCAAAACATTTTGATATATAATAAATATTGGGAATATTTTTGAAACAAAAATGCTTGGCACTGTAGCTCTCTGAGAGAAATGTCAATATATCGTCATATACAAATTGAAATAAGCAGATGAAAGGAAGGGGGGGGGGTATATACGATCATGTTTTCATTAAAATGTAGAGTAACTTAAACCACCAATTTTGCCCCCATCCCACCTCCTTTGATTTTTTTCTTTTTCGCTTTCGTAAATAATTTTTTTTTCCTAATGTGTATACATACGCTACGCTTTTTAATTCGTCAACCAGTAACGAAATGACGCACATAGGTGTTGGTTGATTATAAATATAACCCCACGGAATACGATTTTCCTTTTTTGGGGGGGGGGGGGGACAAGCAGTAATTTGTGAACGCCCCACTTTCTCCTTTCTAAAATTTTTGAATCCGACAATAATACCTTTACGTTGTAAAATTTCATTCTTAATTCACTTCAATTTTTGAGTAAATACTAACAGTTCTATGGCGAATTGAACGATTGGTATGTCTGTATATGGATACAGCTTTCCGTCATCGCTAAATATAAACCGTACTGTATCGTTGATATTTTGCAGATACAGTACAGTTTCTGCTCATTTGCATAAGAAACGCCCACAAAAAGTGTTCTGTATCGCAGTTACAGTGTGCTTGACTTCAAAGGAAAACTCGCCGGGTCATGTCACAATAATATAAAAGTTAGGCAGTAAAATGTGAATAATTCCCTAGAAATCTCTGTGAATGGACTATCCCTGTGCATTAATCAAATGAGCTAATCCCTGCTTCGAAAGCTAATTTTCAGGTTATCCCCAATCCTTTATTTTTGTAATGGTCTAATATGTTAATGGACTAATCCCCGTGCATTAGTCCGGAAGTTAATTCTCCATCATTGCGCCAAGGGAAATAGTCCTAGCCTTGGGTAACTGAAATCTTGCTAACTCCCTCAGCATGATTGAAGATATACTTTTAACTGTTTAATGATAAGTATACACTGCTATACAGGTATGAGTCACTTTGTTCTTGCAAGCCATGTGCAAATTGTGTTGTCAGCTATGTTAACAATTTATTATTGGATTACAGGAATCTGGATTGGTGTAGATTGGGATGAAGCCGAGCGTGGCAAACATGATGGCAGTCACCAGGGTCACAGATATTTTACAACAAGGTATGTCTATCAGGTCTATAGGAATGAGATCAGATCCTGCTTAATATGTTGACAATGCAACAATTTAGACTGATGTAACATGATTTTAACCGTTGTGTGCAAGTTTCATTAACAAAAAGAAGTCTGAATAATGCTAATTTTAATTTTTTGAAAGAACATTTAATCTACTTTTCATTTGCAATATCCATTAATAAAGATTAGATGAGTTTATTACGTGATGAATATTTGTTGTTGCTGCAAGAATGTAGTTTGTTGAAAGATGCAGTTTGCAAATGATAATGGCTTTATGGGTCCAGAGGATACTATGAAAGAAATGTATTGGAAATGTGAAGTCCCAATTTTCTCTTCATCCAGGCATGGACGTTTTTGCAGCTTGCATTTATTGTAAAGATAAATTAACAAAAGCAGAATACATTTGTGTAGCTATGTAGCTCTTTTGTAGCTACGTGTGATCTTGAATGCTAATCCATGGGAAAAACATATTTATATAAAATAGTTGATGTTAGGTTTCAATTCAAAGATGCATTCATGATCTTATGGTTTGCAGTTGCACACTTTGTACTAGTTGGGAGATACAGACTTAAAGTGACAATTTATATGTTTAATATTTTATTTAATCCTCTGAAATTTTCATATATTTCAGACACCCAAAATCTGGTTCATTCTTAAGAGGGAAGAAGTTAGATCTGGGAATAAATTGCTTTGAAGCTATTGTGGATCGATATGGTAAACAAGAGGACCATAATGCTGGTGTTATAACCGAGGAGCTTTTTGTTGTTGGAAGTAATCAGAAGAAAACTGTGGTAGAAATGGTTGGAGCCAAGAAAGTCAATGAACAGCAAAGGTTTGTGGGAAACCAAAACAAAAACATGTATTGTGAATTAGTTCTGTAAATAACTGAATCAAAATATTTGAGGATTCAATGGGGTTAGACTGTCACTTTAATTTGTAATAATTGCGTTTTTGCCAAAAAGTTACATCTGTTCAATATATTATAATTTTCAATGTTATTGTGTTCATTTTCTTTATGAAAGGCCTAAAAAGGTTTACTACAGGTATAAATAATAATATTTTGGTTTTGTGTTTTCAGTAAACTGGATGCTCTTCAAGAAGTAGTGCTGAGGGGATGTTTGGTGTACGGTGTAGGGGACAGCTCAGGTAAACTGAGAAAGTGTACACCCAACATACAGGAGCTGGACTTATCTCTTAATCTCATCCCATCATGGCATAGACTAGCAGACATCTGTAAATGTCTACCAAATCTCACAGACTTAAATGCAAGGTGAAAAGGGACTGGGATAAAAGAAGCTGATTTAGATCAAAATGACAGAGAAATAATTTGTTCGACTATTATACATGTATGTATATTGTACAATGAAAAGTTATTTTGCAATTTGTTAAATATTAACATTTAAACAGTTATACTTTTCCTATTAAAGTATTGGATTTTAAAGTTAATATGACTACTAAGTGAAAAAATATTCACAAACCTTAAACTTATTAATTAATTTAAATATAAACCCATTTTACAGTGATAATCAATTGGAAATGCCTAAAGACATATTGGAGTGCAGTGATTGTTTCCAGAGTGTGAAAATATTGAAACTAAACAGAGTAAACTACATCTGGCAACAGGTAAAATTTTCCCACAAAACCCTTTCAAGTTTTCTGTGTGTAATTTGTGGTAAGCATTTTTTTTATAACGATAAGAGACAAAATGTACAATAATACCTCATTGGGTAAAATGGTCAGACATAATCTAGTTTTGATGTGTCTTGTCTGTCTGCGTTTTAAAAAATAATCATCCACTCAACACAGTTACATGTTTGATTTGTTCTTCACTTCTTGTGATATTTTTATCATTTTCCTTAATAAAGATATTTGTGATTTTGCCTGAACTAGTTCTTGGAGTGCAGCAGAGCTTTTCCTCGCCTGGAGCAGCTACATGTTTGTTTTAATGGCTTAACATCAGTCCACAATCCAGGGAATCACTTGCAAAATGTTCACCTCCTAAATCTGGAATCAAACAGTTTACAGTCCTGGGAACATATTCTACAGCTAGATGGGTGTCCCAGGTAAAGAAAGCTTTATTTATTCAAAAGATGTACACACCAGTTATTCCTGCTTATATAATTAAACATTTAAACAACTTTTATTTTCAGATTAGAGAGCCTTATTCTGAATAGTAATAAAATTGAGTCCATCATTTTCCCTGATGCCAACTTAGGAAGTAAAACCAAGTTTTTTCCAAACTTGAAACACATTTACATCAACAACAATGAAATTTCACAGGTATAACTGATTGAACATCAGAATATTCAAAAACTTTACAGACTTAGTCACTCATGTAAAAAATATGTGTTGAATTTAAAAATGTTTATTCATACGTTTTTAATAGTGGAGTTGCATAAATGAACTGGACAAGTTGAAGAGATTTGAAGACTTACAGATTAACGGAAATCCTATCCAGGATACAGCCTCTCCAGAAACTGTCCGTCAGCTCATCATTGCCAAGGTCGCCAACTTAAAAAAATGCCAGAGAACAGAGGTACATTTTACAGATTTCAAATTGCGTAGAGGTTCCGTTAATGCCTTTAATGCTATTGAAAATAATTTTAAAAATAATAAGAAAATTTCAATAAAACCAACTTACTTCAATTATCATTGTTTGTACATGCATACTTTGCAATTTAGAATTAGATCAGTCAAACACGAAAAATAGAAATAGCATAGCACGTACCTAATTTATTGTTAATTTGATAAATATTACCTTGTAACCGATTATTACATCCACTGTTTATGCATTACCTGCAATTATTGTGAGTCAGCTATTTGAAAATTTACACTCACAGATTGCTGTTACAATTATTAAAGACATAAACAATCCTGCAAAGTTTTTGACATTAAAATAATAAATGATTTATAGAAATAATTTTATATTTGAAGAATCCTAGACATAGTTGTACATGTAAGATGACAGGCATAAGTTTTGATGCATTATTATATTTCCCAGGTGACAGACGAGGAGAGAAGAGGAGCTGAAATAGATTATCTGAAGAGGTTTGGTCCAGACTGGCTGAAGTCCGGGGGGCACCAGGATCCCTCACAGAATAACCCCAGCCAGGACTTCCTGTCACAGCATCCAAGATTTCAACATTTTGTCCAAGGTATAACCAACATTCTCATTCCAGAACCCCAATTCAATCAGCAACTTTAGATAAAAATAAGAAATGTGTACATGTATTTTCTTGAATACGAGATTCATAGATTTCCAGTTTTAACCTAGCTAGTACTTGTATATTTTTCCAAGGTTTTTCATGGACAGGCTTAAATACTTTGTGCCCATGAGAGAGGGAATATGTGTGCTACTATGTAAAATGCTTTGACTTTGTTTATGATTTTAGTTTAATACTATAACAATAGTATCACACCCATCCATTCAATTAAAGCTTTGATTTTTCATATCAGACCTGCTTGTAATGTCTAGATGTAAATCAATATTTGTATTTGATTTCAGTTTATGGAGCTCCCGAAAGTTCTGAAATGAGTAAGAAGCCTCAGAAATTGAAGGACAGTTTAATTGGTATGTTAATGCTGTTTGTAAATGTTACAAATATAAGTAAATGGTTTTCATTTTAAGTAAATTGACAATTCTTGTTTCAAAAAGGTGGCTAGATACAATGTATATGTAGTTCAGATGATATTGCACTTGTCTAGTGCACAGGGTTTTAGTCTTAATGGTGGCAATTTCTTCCTAATTATTAGTTGTTGTGACCATGTCTTAGAAGTAACAGTTTAAATTCTGCCAAGTACATAAATGAGGTTTAAGTTGTCTTACTTTACCAAAATATTTGAGGGGAGGAATGTAGCTGTCTTGCGGATCATTCGTCTTTGGTACGTGTAAAATATGTAGCTTATATAGAGCATGTCTAGCGCATAGGGATCAAGGGTTTAATTCTGCACTAGCCCATCTCATTTCTCTTATTATGGTGGGGTTAGGGTTAGGAAATTTATTGTCAAATCAATTTAAATGGGCATTTCTTTTTTACAGAAATAAAAATTTTAAACCCAGATGATTCCAACATCAAAACTTTACAGAAAAAATTACCAGGTAATTCTTGTTGTCTATACATAATTATTTGAATTTTAGGTTCTGAGTTTTTGAAATAAATTTGAGCTTGATGTATGATCGATGTAGTGGCTGTCACACTTACTGTAATCTTTTAGTCACAATGACGGTACAGAAACTGAAGGCTCTAATTCAAAGATTGTACAAAGTGGACTCAGAAATCAAACTCTCATATGTCAGCAAGAAGGTAATGTTTTAGTTAAGTGAGAATAGATTAAAGTAAAGTTGGTAAACTCTTTGATACATGAGATATACAATGATACTTCTCAATTATGTGCAAAATGGGGAGATAATTTATTTTAAGATCTAAACAAATATACATATCACATAAATATATGTAACAGATACATGTATCTTCAAAAATAGTATAAGTATTCTGCAGAGAAAACTGATGTTATATCAAATTTAACTTTCTTTCTAATAGTACAAATTCAATTCATTAAAGATATTTTAAATTTCAATGAAATAACAGGACAATTAACACTGTATGCTACATGTAATATGTGGAAATGTTTTAGTTTCACCTTAATGAGTGTAATAACATGAAGTTAAATATTTATTTGTAGATGGAAGGTTGTGAAATAGACTTTGACAATGACCTTCGACCCCTGAACTATTTTTCCATCGAGGCAGGTGACATAGTGTATGCGCGATGGTCATGACAAAAAAATATTATTAATTAGGACTAGAACAATTTATTTATGGTTGACCCACTTCTTTATGCTGTGATACTACATGTTTATATGATAAAAAAAATAAAACAAGCAATCTTAATAGAATTTTATTGAAAAATCAAAAAAATATATTGTATAAAATATAAAAAATATATTCTTAAGAAAAACAGCAAAAATTGCCTCATAATTTATAAATTCAACCCTGGTTATTATGGACGGAAGATAATACAAAGTACATGTATCTACAGGATATTGTATTTTTACATATTAAATATTTACTGTTTTCATAGTAATATCTGTGTAAAATGTACTGGAATATATTGTTTCTCAAGTTATTTGTCTTGTTTCTAACATGCTTCCCACATTTTGAAAGTGTGCATGTTACATCAGAGATGCCTACATTTATGAAATGTATATGATCTTGTAAAATAGGTGATTCAACCTTAGACATGTACAAACCTTAAACTTTACTGTATAAAAGTTTCTATTACTGTCTAATTTTATTCTTCAACATGCACATGTAAATGAACTGTATAATAATGAAAAAAAAAACAAAGGTGTATTTCTTGGTATCTGATAATCAGATGAAGCTTTGTATAAGTACTTGCTTTTATATGTATTTACATACTTTAAAGTACATGTACTTCAGTATAAAAGCACCAAAAACAAAAAATGCAAGGTCTATTGCCTACATATATACCCAGTATTGTATATTATGCTACAGCCATCATGCTGCAACCATTATCTTGATAACTATATATTTTCTTGCAACTATAAACAATACTGAAGTTCAGTGCAAATTCATGTATTTGCTATTTGCTTACTCATGAAACAATGTACTAAATTCATCATCAACATAAGTTTTGGTGCAGTCGAATAGATCAACACATGGAAAATCCATAGGATTTGGAATTTCATCATACTGTGCAGACTTCATCTTGTGGAGATTAGCTGTCATTTCATATTTCTTGAGGGAAGCCTTGATGTGATATAAAAGGGGCATATGTGCCTTGATAGGCAAGGGATGTAACTCTCCTGGGTCAGAGGAAATATTAAAGATTAGGGGGTTCTCAAGAAGTGGTCCTGAACAGTCCGTCTCTGTTCCATTTCTGAGGAGAATTTTTAGGTTTCCTACAGTCACTGCCCCCACAGGTCCTGTATCACAGTAATGATAGAGCTGATCATGGAGAGAAGACGAGGGGAATAAACCGGGATTATCAAACACTGGGTATAAGCTTTTCCCATCCAGTAATCGATCATCCATTGTTTTCTCAATGTTGTAGTAATCCATTATGGTTGGATATATGTCTGTTAGTGAGGCTACTATATTTGTTTCTGAGTTAGATTTTATTTTTCCGGGTAGTCTCATTATTGCAGGAATTCGTAAACCGCCCTCCAAATTGGAACCCTTTTCTCCTCGTAACTTTATGGTCATTTTATTTGCTTTAAAAACGTTGGATCCATGATGATGAAGAGGAAGTGGAAGCCTAGTCACTGGATGAGTAAATGATTGAGCATTGTCAGAAACAAAAATTACCAGGGTATTGTTTTTCAGGTTGTTTTTTTCTAAAGCTTGCAAAACCTTTCCAATACTCCAATCAAGTTCAACTACTGAGTCATAATAGGGAGACATGGTCTTGTTCTGGAATGGGGATGATCTAAGATGTGGAAACTTTGGCTGAAGAAAGGACATTACAAACAGAAAAGGCACATTATTTTTGGCTCTATAATTGAAAAAATGTATAGCATTCTTTATCAATCTAAGTGACAATACATCTTCTGTGTATGGTTGTTCCATGATAACATTATTTTCCATAAAAATACAGGCATTTGGATTAAATAGAGTCATCCAACAAAAGACACGAAGCAGTCCAATAGTGATCACTAGCATACAAAACAGAAGTATGCAAGTTCTCAATTTTATCACTGAATGAAACTTTGAAATCAAAATCATTGCAGTCAGACTGAGAAGTATTGGTGCAGAATCTGTTATTTTATGCCAGAAAAGATTAGAATCCGAAAAGTGATTTTGTTTAGAACAGCCCATACTGTGAGATCCAGGGGTGCCAAAGAAGGACAAGAATCCACTGGATGTAGGTAAGGAATCGGGTTGGAATCCTAGGCCCCATCTCCCGCTGTAGAAGGAGTTCATTTTATTTTCTATAAACATCCTCCCTATGTTCTTTTCCCCATGCTGCTGTAATAGACCTCCAGATTGGGAAGGACTCCAGAAGTCTGGCCACTTGTTAATGCCCTTAACAAGACCAAATTTCCTAGGCTCCTGACCTACAAAATGGATTATACACCACGAATTATACATGTAATTTACATTTAATGATTTAACATATGTTTACATGCAATACATTAACGTGTAAAAATAATTTAACTTTGCCCTTAGGAGTATAAAAAAGACACATATGTTTAGACGTCAATTATTCAATAAAGCCTTTATTATTCTGCTTCTTTTCAGTAAAACAAAAGCTACATGTACTACAGTAATCTTTTAATTTTAATTAAGTTTTATTTTGAACATAATGAAGATATTTAAATAACTAAATAAGTATACCCGTTAGGATTGCAGACATGCTTCCTGAATCTGATGGAAACGAATATATTCTGTTGAACTTTAATCCCTCTGAGGCAAGTAAATCAAGATTTGGGGTTTTAATATTTTTGTTTCCATAGCAACTTAAGTCTCCAATTCCTAAATCGTCAGCTATTATTAATAAAACATTGAGTTTGGGCTGATGTTTATTAACTGTTGTTGTGTTCGTAACTTTTTGAATTGTAGATAAAAATAACAAAAACCAAAGTAGACGCTTCATCCCTGAAAGAAGTCGATCAAGCAAGTACACGTTGGTGTTAAAATGAAAGAGGATGTTTACATGTTTTTACGCGATAACGAGCCCGATGTGTTTACGAAAAAATATCAAAATTTTTCATCTATAGATCGTTATTTCTATAGAGAAATAATACTATACAGAACAAATTATCTGAGGCCTGAGAAAAAAATTACATAAAAACTAAAGGGAAAAAAAGAAGAAAATATTGTCAAATTCGAAAATTCTATTTCTTGTGTGGGAAGGGGAGAGTGGTGAAGGAGGGGTGGGGGTAGTCTGAAAAATCTGACGTTTTCCTGGCTTTTTGGCGATTTTGATATTTACATGCCAGGAAAACGTCAGAACCGGCGCCATTACGTAAACTGGAAATTTCGCCGTCTTCAACTGGAGTTGATTTTTAGCTCACCTCAACGAAGTTGGGGGGAGCTTATGTGATACCCTCGGCGTCGGTGTCGGCGTCCCGGGTTAAGGTTAAGTTTTTTGGAGCAGTTTTCTTTTTAAGTACTTCTGTGTCCTATATTGATTAGACATGCATGGAAGATGTTTCTAGTGTGTTTCATTGTACCAGTCAAAGTTTCAGATGCTGCAATTTCAGCAAAGGAATGGCCAGGTTAATGTTTTTGGTGCAGGTTATTTTTGGTGCAGGTCTCATTTCCGAGTAACTATAAGCCCTATGTTGGCCAAACTTACATGGATGGTACATCTTAGGAATAGGATGCATACTACCAGACTTGCTTCGGATGCTGAATCTGACCTACATTTTCCGGTTGAGTGAACAGGTTAAAGTTTTTGGTGCATGAAGTTAAATATTTATTTGTAGATGGAGGTTTCATTTCCAAGTTTCTATGAGCCCTATAATGACCAAACTTGCATGGATGGTACATCTTTGGATGCATACAACCAGTCTTGCTTCGGATGCTGAATCTTACCTACATTTTCCGTTTGAGTGAACAGGTTAAAGTTTTTGGTGCAGGTTTCATTTCCAAGTTACTATGAGCATGATGAGCCCTATAATGACCAAACTTGCATGGATGGTACATCTTAGGATGCATATTACAAGACTTGCTTCGGATGCTGAATCTGACCTACATTTTCCGGTTGAGTGAACAGGTTAAAATTTTTGGTGCAGGTTTCATTTCCAAGGTACTATGAACCCTATAATGAATAAACTTGCTTGGATGGTACATCTTTGGATGCATACTACCAGACTTGCTTCGGATGCTGAATCTGACCTACATTTTCTGGACGAGTAAACAGGTTAAAGTTTACGGTGCAGGATTCATTTCCAAGTAACTTTGAGTCCTATACTGACCAAACTTGCATGGATGGTACATCTAAGGGTGCATTCTACTAGGCTGGCTTCAGAAGCTGAATCTGACCTACATTTTCTGGATTAGTGAAAAGGTTAGTTTTTTATACAGGTTTCATTTCCAAGTAACTTTGAGCTCTATGTTGAACAAACTTGCATGGATGATACATCTTAGGATGCACACTAATGGACTTGTTTCAGATGCTGAATTAATAGACCTCGTAAAAGTTATGGGTGCAGGTCTATCACCAAGAAACTATAAGGCTTATATAAACCAAAGTTGCACAAATGATGCATCAAGGGATGAAATCTCTCAATCTTGCTTCAGATGCTGGATTTTAGATACATTTTCATGATGAAGAACTAGTTTTAAGTTTTTATATAGGTCTATTCCAAAGTATCAAAATTGCATAAATTTTGCATTTTTGGATGTACACTTTTTGTTGGTTAATTGTGTGACTTAATTTGCCTTACTTAAAGACAACATTCGTTGAGGTGAGCTCTGTAATCTCTGATTACCTATGTTTGATACTTGTGAACAGACCTAAACGCTGAAATTAGAATTTATCAAAAGCACAATGCCTCTACTACTCACCAATATCGATGAAAAGAAAATATCACTCCACATTTCGTAACAGGACATGCAAGATTTTAAAATGCACGATATGAAGACAAATCTCGACAGTGTGATAAATCCTTTTTCAACGGATTATTTATTTCATAAATGAACCATAAAAAATAAAATGGTAAGTTCTTTAAGTATTGTACTATTGATAACTTTTGACTTTGAAATTTAATTCAGTTCGCAAGTACCTAAAATCAACTCGAGAATGCCGCCTCCGGTTGGAGGCGGCGATTTCCCAGTTTACGTAATGGCGCGGTTCTGACGTTTTCCTGGCATGTAAAATACCAAAATCTTAAAAAAGCCAGGAAAACGTCAGATTTTTCGGACTAGGGTGGGGGTTGGGGGATAAGTTCCAACTTCATTCAGAGCCAAATTGTAATCGTTATTTTCCTTAATTACCATATTTTTCTTTATTTAAACAAAAACGAGGCAAGTGAGGTAAAAAGTAACATATTTGGAAAGGGGGGCAGTCACCCTACTCAGTCTTTTCTTGTATCTCCACCTTTACATTTGACTTGCATTTGAGAAACGTTAACCCTTGCCGTAAGCCGACAAACAGGGGCATCAGAGATTAACAAACATATCTTGGTTTAATTTATATACACCCTTGTAAAAATTTGAAAGTTTTAAGTGGCTAGATCCTACGCCCGGGGGTCCAATGGCTGATTAAAAGGGGGGGGGGGCGCACTCGCCCCCCCCCCAAAAAATTGTCAAAGTTAGCGTTAATCACAGTTTCGTCTAGAATATGTAACAAGAGGCCCATGGGCCTTATGGGTCACCGGAGCATCATGCAACAATTTGAAATGATTGATTTTGGTTCATGTTTTAAGCTAGATGCTATGGCATTCACAATATTGAAAGAGGCATCATTCACACAAAGATTGCCCATGACCCAAGGGTGTGTCATGACCTTGACCGAAGGTCACTTGAGGAAGTTCAAGGTCACTGGAAGAAAAAGTTCATAATTCGTGTCCGGTCCATATCTTTCTTATTGATAAACTTGGTAGGTTCTCATTTCACGCAAAGATTGTCCATGACCCAAGGTCATTTGGGGAAGTTCAAGGTCACTGGAAGAAAATTTTCATAATTTGTGTCCGGTCCATATCTTTCTTATGGATAAATTTGGTAGGTTCTCAATTCACACAAAGATTGCCCTTGACCCAAGGGTGTGTCAAGACCTTGACCCAAGTTCATTTGGGGAAGTTCAAGGTCACTGGAAGAAAAAGTTCATAATTCGTGTCCGGTCTACATCTTTTTTATGGATAAACTTGGTAGGTTTTCATTCTACACAAGGATTGCCCATGACCCAAGGGTGTGTCATGACCTTGACCCAAGGTCATTTGGGGAAGTTCAAGGTCACTGGAAGAAAAAGTTCATAATTCGTGTCCGGTCTACATCTTTTTTATGGATAAACTTGGTAGGTTTTCATTCTACACAAGGATTGCCCATGACCCAAGGGTGTGTCATGACCTTGACTCAAGGTCATTTGGGGAAGTTCAAGGTCACTGGAAGAAAAAGTTCATTAATTCATGTCCAGTCCATATCTTTCTTATTGATAAACTTGGTAGGTTCTCATTCTACACAAGGATTGCCCATGACCCAAGGGTGTGACATGACCTTGACCCAAGGTCATTTGGGGAAGTTCAAGGTCACTGGAAGAAAAAGTTCATAATTCATATCCAGTCCATATCTTTCTTATTGATAAACTTGGTAGGTTCTCATTTCACACAAAGATTGCCCATGACCCAAGGGTATGTCATGACCTTGACCCAAGGTCATTTGGGGAATTTCAAGCTCACTGGAAGAAAAATTTCTTAATTCATGTGTGATACATATCTTTATTATGGAAAAACTTACTTCTGAAAAAACACAGCGGGGGGTATTTTGTCCCGTTTGGACAGTTCTAGTTTAATATCCAGGAGCAGAGAAGATTTTAAAAGAAATAATGCATTTTCACTGTATAATCAATATAGCCTCGCTAAACCTTTGACCCTGGGACCATGAATTTCATAATTTTGGTAGAGGACTCAATGCTCATTGCATTCAAGCCAACAGTTTGACTACTTGATGTCCAGAAACAAAGAAGAAGATTTTTAAAGATTTTATTAATTTTAGTGGTTTTGGCTCCACCCCTCCGGCCCCAGGGGGGTAGGGAGCATAAAATTCATAATTTTTGTTCCCCTTCACCCATAGATACTGTATACCAAATTTGGTTAAAATTGGTTCAGTAGTTCCAGATAAGCTGAAAATGTTCAAATGTTAACACACGACGCCGGACGAAAACGGATAGCAATAGGTCACCTGATCATGAGTGACTCAGGTGACCTAAAAATATCTACAGGATAGACCTATAGCTCATTTTTACCCTAAACAAGAGGTCCATGGGCCACATCGCTCACCTGAGTACCTTGGGTAATGCAGTTCTTTACCAGACTTCCCCTCTTGCTATACATATCGCGCCCCCTACCTCCTTCCCTTTTATGATTTTAATACTTTAGAATCTACACTACCCACTTCCACAACGCAGCTTTCCTGGCCTAGTGGTTCTTGAGAAGAAGATTCTTAAAAGATTTTTCCTAAATATATTTATTTAAAACTTGGATTCCCTATTGTGGCCCCGCCCTACCCCCAGGGTCATGATTTTAACAATTTATAATCTACACTACCCAAGGATGCTTCCACATAAGTCTCAGCTTTCCTGGCCCAATGGTTCTTGAGAAGAAGATTTTTAAAGATTTCTTTTATATCTTTCTATGTAAAACTTGGATTCCCTATTGTGGCCCCGCCCTACCCCCGGGGGTCATTTTTCTAACAATTTAATATTTACACTACCCCAGGATGCTTCCACATAAGTTTCAGCTTTCCTGGCCCAGTGGTTCTTGAGAAGATTTTTAAAGATTTGTTCTATATATATATATATACGTAAAACTTGGATTCCCTATTGTGGCCCCACCCTTACCCCGGGGATCATGATTTTAACAATTTAATATCTACACTACCCCAGGATACTTCCATATAAGTTTCAACTTTTCTGGCCCAGTAGTTCTTGAGAAGATTTTTTAATGACCCCACCCTATTTTTGTCTTTTCTTGATTATCTCCCCTTGTAATGGGACTTGGCCCTTTATTTTAACAATTAAACTCACCTTCACCCAAGGATGCTTTGTACCAAGTTTGGTTAAAATTGTCCGATTGGTTCTTGAGAAGAAGTCGAAAATGTGAAAAGTTTAAAGACGGACAGACGGACGTCGGACGAAATGTGATCAGAAAAGCTCACTTGAGCCTTCGGCTTAGGTGAGCTAAAAATCTCTAGAATCCAGGAGCTTCCGGGGGCTTCGCCCCCTTGGCCCCCACCAGGGCTTCGCGAAAGCGAGGGGACATTAATTCTCATTCGTCGGTCTAGCTGTCCGTCCGTCACAGAAACTTTAACCTTGCCCATAACTTTTGATTTAGTGGAGCTATGACTTTCATATTTCACGTGTATTCCATGTGACAAGACCTTTCTTTGGGTACCACCAAATTTGACATTTTGACCTCGACCTTGGAGTTTGACCCACTTTCACACAAAAAATTTAAAATTTTAGTTTGGCCATAACTTTTGAACGGTAGATACTAGGACTCTTATATTTAGCATATGTATTCTTTGTGGCAAGGCCTTTCATTGGATATCCACAACTTTAACCTTTTGTCTTTGACCTTGGAGATTTCCGTACTTTTGAAGAAAAAAACTTTAACCTTGGCCATAACTTTAAAAATGTAAGGGCTAGGGCTTTCATTCTTCACATATATAATCCTTGTGAAAAGTCCTTTCACTGGATAACAAGAACTTTGACCTTCTGACCTTGGAGTTTGGCCCACTTTTTAAAAACTTTAACCTTGGCCATAACTATTGAAGGGTTAGGGCTAGGGCTTTCATACTTCACGTATTGGATCCTTGTGACAAGACATTTCATTGGATATCAAACACTTAGACCCTTTGACATTGGAGTGTGACCTACTTTTTAAAACTTTAACCTTGACCTGAACTTTTGAATGTGGGTAAGGGCTAGGGCTTTCATACTTCACATATGTATTCCTTGTGACAAGACCTTTCATTGGATAACAAGATATTTGACTTTCTGACCTTGACCTTCGAATTTGATCTACTTAAAAAACTTGACCATAACTTTTGAAGGGAAAGGGCTTTCATACTTCACATATTTATTCCTTGTGACAAGACTATCAACAACTTTGACCCTTTAATCTTGACCTTGGAGTGTGACCTACTTTTTAAAAACTTGAACCTTTACCATAACTTTTGAACGGTAAGGGCTAGGGCTTTCATACTTCACAAAAGTAATCCTTGTGAGATGACCTTTCATTGAATACCAAGAACTTTCACCCTTTTACCTCGACCTTGGAGTTTGACCTACTTTTTAAAATTTGGGTACCAATATATTTAATCTGCATTTAAGAAAAGTTTAATCTTCGCTTTGTTGCCATACAGGGTCATCAGTGTTTCACAAACGCATCTTGTCCCTTTAAACTTTTGATTGAGAAGAGATAGGGCTTTCATATTTACATTGCATTGCCTGTGACAAGATATTTTCGAGCACGATATGATTTCCGACTCCTTGACCTTGGCCTTCACGATTGACCTTATTTTTAAAAAAAAAATCAACTTGGGTGATAATTTCTAAATAACATATGATAGTTAGGGCGTTCATACTTGACATCTCATCCACAAAGACACAGAAAGCGGGGGACCACAATTCTTTGAATTTGCTTGTTTGATCTAGTGATTCTTGAGAACTTTGAATGACCCCAACCAAATTTTTGCTTTTCTTAATCATCTCCCTTAATAAAATGGGAGTGGCCCTTCATTAAAACATTTGAATACTAGTACCCTTTACCAAAGATACTCTGTGCCAAGCTTGGTTGAAACTGTCCAACTGGTTCTGGAGAAGGTAAAATATTGTTAAACATTTACAGTACCAAGGTCAGACATCCCAAAAAGGACAAGATAGGGTAAGACCCCTTTTTGGCCCCTGGTTTGGGGTGTCTTTTAGAATGATGCAAGTCTATAAATTGAAAACCACTTATCACCCCTGCCACAAAATGAGTATAGGTTCTAAGTTATGGAATATACATAGGTCATAGGAAGGTCTGAAAAGTGATATGTTGATTTCCATATTTTCTCATTTTATACAAATCTTAATCACTTTTACAGCATATTTTCTCTCAGAAAACATAGAGCACAAGCTTGCCTATCTATAAAATTTATATATTTCATACATCAGATGAATCTTTTGTGTAAAAATCTCAAATAGGCAAGCTTGCTTTATGTTTTCCGAAGTGAAAAGTATCTCGAACACAACGAAATTCCAGAAGTATTGAGAAAACGTCCTATTTCTGCACCCTATTGTGGCCTCCATGTATGCTTTGAATCAAAAGTAGTGCTGGGTTTAAAACAAGCATCAATTTAAGTTCTCAACTACAAACTATCAGTTTTGTTTCCTTTGTTCAGAAAAGCTTTTGAAATAAGCTTTCAGCTCTAGTGAACAAATGAGACACAAAATTGTTTATTCACCACTGCTTTTAACAGTTTATATTGTCATGCAAAATATTCACAAATTTAATCAAATTTTATCTACAAATTCAGTTCGGGGATCTCCCACACCCATGCATAATATTATCAATGTACAGTCACAAAACAGTTATTGTACATTACAGTTTTACAATCTTTTTCCTGGTAATAGGATATTTATGAAGACTCAGCAGATTTGAAACTGAAGCCCTCATTTCACACGATACAACATTTTCCTTTGCATTCTGTGCTGGATCTCCCCTCTCCTCAACATGAAATGCAACACTTTCTGTATAGATCTTTCAGGATATTTCTGAAAGGGAAAAATAAACCCAAAAATATAAGAAAAATGGTTGAGATGTACTTGAACTTGCTGTATGATACAAGAATTGTGGTTTGTCTTGTGAAGTCCTGAATAACAGGTTGTTCAGACACAAGAACATTTGCCTGTGTTGTATAATACTTTATGATCACATTTTCGGACATTTGAGAGTATTTACCTGTCTTGTGAAGTCCTGTATGATTGCATGTTCAGACACCTGAGAACCTATGATGAATCTTCTCTTGATCTGTTTTTCTATTCGTGACAAAAGTTCTTGGTCTTCCTCTGTTGTAAATCCTTCTACACCTATGAATAAATTTAATTTTTACTATGTCTCATATAAATAAAGGAGGTTTAGAAAAATTAATTTACTCAAAAAGTTTTTTTTCTTGTTTTCAATCACTTGAATTACTAAATTATAATTATAGGATGTTTTTGTTTCTGAATAATCCCCAAGAAAAAATTCAAATATTGCTTTTGATAAAGTGTACATAAAAAAGAATATTTTCTTCTAACCAGAGAGATTTCCTGACATGGCAGCATCTAGTGTTGACACTTGGAACAGTCTCAATGCTTCATCCACCTCCCTCTCAGAGGCAAATGGCTTCAACTTCATCTTGGCCAGTGATTCAGACATCCTAATAATAGCTTCCAATTGCCTGGGATCGTAAAAAGTCCGTTAATACATGTATCGTAACTGTTTGTAGTAAATCAATCAATTACTCATCTTTTCATTATACTTCTATATGGATCAGAATTTTCTTTATTCATTAGTTACCTGACAGTGATAGGAATAGTGATCTTCTTGCCAGTTTCCCTCTCATATTCTCCTGCACCATTCCTCATCAAAACGTATCTGTTCTTCAACTTCTCTGCTGCTTCTGGTGACAGACGAGGGCCACACTTCCTACAAGATGCAACATCATCATCTGAAATCACGTGTTTGATCGTAGTAATTATACAGAAATTTAAAACCAATTCTGGACCAACTTACGTTCTACAGTACTGAATATACTTCTTTAGAGTGTTAAGGTCAATCTCTCCCTCTGATTGTTCTTCTGTCATTTGAAGAGCATTTAAGTGCACATTCATAACATGCTTTGCTAGAGTCTGTAAAAAATACAGGAATGATAAAACAAGATATTCCAGACAAACATAAACCATTATTTTTTTTTTTATAAAGAGAATTAATCCATTTATGCAGGGGTAGACAAATACAATTTTGCAGTACTTGCCCCCTGACAGGTTACTATTGTAAAACTACCTGTCCTACCAAAACATATGCTTGTCCCACCTTTTTCTTAACTTACATAGAATTGAAGTATTGATATTAAATTATTTCTTCAGGGTTCGACACTAACTTTTTTAGGCTTTGGTCCAGCCGGACTAGTGTTTCTTTACTTTTACTAGTCCGCGGGAAATTTTATTAGTCCGTCAGTAATATAAATAAATACGTAGAATTAACATTGCAATGTACTTTTTATACTTTTTTGAAATAAATAAAACATTTACATGAAATAATTTATACCAAGATTCGTTTTTCTCTATACATGATTACATCATCCAAACATCTGACATCTTTCTTTATGTGTCATACTAAATCATGATCGCTAAAATGTTTAATTTCATACCATAGAGTCCTAAAATTAATCTCCAAATTGACTCAGAATTACGTAACTTCCCTCCAAGAAGCTAGAAAGCTAAAAATAAATACGGGTTTTTCAAGTGAAAGTTGTCGAGAATTGAACATCAGTAAATTCTTTTTTTCCCCAGAAAAATTCATTAGTCCATTCGGACTAATTAGCCACAAATTTTATTAGTCCGAAAGAAAATGTATTAGTCTGAGACTAACGGACTAACGTTAATGTCGAACCCTGTTCTTGAGCGAGACACCTAAACAATACACTAAGACCACCATAGATCTATAAAATCACAAATAAACCTATAAACAACACGAGTCTGTGAACAGAACACTACTGCATGTCAATTAAGAGATCGACACCACGGCTGTGCGATTGCCAGGGAACAGCAATCAACAACAATTTTAACACCACTAGCATCTGTATTCACAGTCTGAATTTAATATTTTGACAATAAATGTCTAAATTTCCATACGATATTTTTGACGACATCGGTAACTCCATGTTTTACGACATCTGCATATTTTAACAATATGTTAATTGGTAAATTCTAGAGGAGTTCCGACTATTCAATGTACGCATATGCAGCGATGCAGTGGTCAACAGCAGTAAAAACAAGTGCTTTACTGTGATCCATGATACTTTTAAAGCGATAAGGCAAAAGATATTTGAGTATATCAGACATGATATTTTTTTTTTGGTTAATTGGAAAATCACTTGTCCGCGGGCAGGCACCTGTTAGCAAATTACTTGCCCACCAACCAAAACTGGTTGTCCCGGGCGTCGGGCAGTGCTACTTGTCTAGCCCTGATTTATGTAAGAAAAAAAGTCAAACATACAGAAGCAAATCTAAAACTTTTCAAGTATTTATAACAAAGTTCTCAATTGGCATCTATACTAAAATATACACTCACTGAAGTCTCACACAAGCTACCTCTCTGAAATATTTTATTAATACAGCAAGAGACAGGAAACCTCTACCTGTTAAGTCTATAGTGTTCGATGTCTTAGCAACAGAATCAACACAACAGATAATAGATGGGTATCATCTGAAACCTAAGGGCTGCTGTTCACACGAGCACTGACCTTCCAACCTAAGGGCTGATGTTCATTTATAAACTCTCTTAAGTTCCTTAAATAAATCCCTTACCATATCTCTGGATTCATTGTGCTCATCCTTCACAATGAATATCATGTCAAATCTAGACAGAATGGTCGGCATGAAGTCTATATTCTCCTCTCCTTTGGTCTCGTCCCAGCGGCCATACACGCTGTTTGCTGCAGCAAGAACTGAACACCGAGAATTCAAAGTTGTAGTGATTCCTGCCTGAAAAAGACAATAAAATGTATTTCGAAATATCTTTTAATCAGAAAATATTAACAGGCATTTTCTTCTCTATAAGCTTAGTTTAATCTTTATTTTCTACAAATAATATGTCCCGTCTTAAGACAGGCGTATAAAAATTCTTAAAGATGTTTCATGGTGCAAAGTTCACTTAACATGAATTTTCTTTACTTTTATTACTAATTAATGTTTCCTTACTTTAGCAATTGATATGGTCTGCTGTTCCATGGCTTCGTGAATGGCTACCCGGTCATCCTCTCTCATTTTGTCAAACTCATCAATACAAACCACTCCACCATCAGCTAGCACCATAGCTCCACCCTCCATTACAAAGTTCCTCTGTAGATCATCAAAATTAAATGTTACACAAACCAAGCAAAAAAGGTGCTTAAGACATGAAAAAAAAGTTGAAACGCATTTTAATACCTAAGAACATTTGTTCTTTGATTTTTTTTAAAAACCAATGATTATTATGACATACATACTGAAATCATATCAGGTATAAAGCCACGTTTAAGGATTTTACCGTTTGTGGATCCCTCATTACTGATGCTGTCAAACCAGCTGCACTGCTTCCTTTTCCAGATGTGTACACACCAATAGGAGAACACCTCTCCACAAACTTCAGAAGCTGGGATTTGGCTGTACCTGGATCTCCCAACATCAATATGTTTACATCACCTCTCCTCATCAAACCATCTGGCATTCTATACAGATGAAAGGGTTGATAAAAATATGAGAGTAACAAACAGAATAATTTTAAAATTTATAAACAACTAAATTTCGGTGGCACATGTAATAGATACCTCTTCCTTGAACCTCCAAACAAAAGGCATGAGATGGCCTTTTTAATATCCAAACTTCCATAGATAGAGGGTGCAATACTTCTGGCTATGGTTTCGTATATGTTTGGGTCATTAGCCATTCTCCTGAACTCTTCTTCATCTCCAGGTGTAATGGGGGCTGCCCCTCCCCTTCCTGATCCGTCATTGTCCACTTTGATACCCAGGACCCTGAAGTAGGGGCTTCTTATACCCACATTCACTTTGTCTCGGCCACCTCCTTTCTACAGATAAAAATATTTTTTGATAACAGAGCATGCTTTTCAAAGGAATTTAATCATCATAAATAAATTTTATTTTATTTCATTTCACACAGAACTAAAACTTCCACAAATCTTTTTTAGTGAGACAGATATTAGTATCATGAATTCTGATTACTGCTTTGTCCAATAGATGCAAAAGTGAAATTTTGGAGAGCAGGCCATCTCCCACAATTATGCAAAAGAGTGCTTTGGAATAAAAACTGTTTACAGGAAACACTTACTGTTGGTTTGCCAGTCTTTTTGATGGAGTAAATCCCTACAACAGTTACTCTGTTACCAGGCACAACTTTATCACACATGTACCTGAAAAACAGTTTGTTGATAAGTACAAGGAGAAATGAACAACTTTTCTTCTAGCTTAGTATCTATGAAGACCTTAAGAGTTCTTGGCATCATTGCTATAATCCCTACCTGTCACAATAGAGCTGCATGTGTCTTGGCAGTTCTCCATTAGGGACAGCCTCAGGTGCTTCCTGGAGTTTCAGGACCTGGAAATCCACACACTTACATTTATCTGGCACAATGTAAAATGGGTCAACTGGACACTTGGGTCTTCCTGCCTGTTCACTTGAAAAAAAAGTAATACAACCATTTCATTAAAAAGGAGAGAATACAGCATGTAAAACTCAGCTGACAGATTATTGCAAATCTGCCTTCACAATTAAATAAAAAATCAAAATGGCGTCCTGAGGTGCCTAGCCAAATGATTTTTGTCCACTTTCTCTTTTTTGTGCATACTGTACTTACGTGTTGCATTTCCTTGGCAGAGCATACCCTTCCAGACCTGGATTCACAGGAATGTTATTCAGTGTATTTTTACAGCTTCTGCATTGGATGGTCAGTTTGGTTGCTTTTGCCTTGATCGCTGATGCTGCTATAATAATGCCTGGAATTTTCACCAACCTCGCCATTTGTTCCGACTGAAAAATACAATATTTACTTTCATGGTACTATAAACAAGCATATATTAATGTAGAAAAATGGGCGTTGTAGCAACTGGATACAATAAAAATTTACTAAGTATCTTAACCTTGAGGTCTCGCAGTCCGCAAGGATTGGCGTTTGACAACAACATGACTTGTATGTCATGGACGTCCTCTTCTCCTTCAGGGCGAGGGCGTGTCACCTCATCAGCAACTTCTTTTGCCGCGTCCTCAAACTTTAAAGAAAGAGAGCATGAAAGAAAATAAATTGGCCCAAGTAAGAAGAATCTAACTGTCTTGGGACAAGCCCCATCAGATGGAAAACATCATTAGAACAATGGAAATTCTTTCTGGATTCAGATTGGTCCCAATCTCTTAAACTATATCAATCTGTAATTCTAAATATAAACAAACCTTTTTCAATTTTCTTCAGATTCTATAACATTTTAACAAAAATCGTCTTCCAAATAATAACACTTACTAAAGGGAGGTGTTCGGTTGGAAGCTTTGAAATCTTCTCTCCAAGCGCTTCATCAAAGCTGGAAACATCTTCAATTTCCACTTCAAGCCAATACTGTCCCAAGTTGTAGTTCCGTTTCAACTGATCTCTGAAAGTTCAGAGTTGTTTAAACAACAATTTTAAAACAAGGAACAGACAAAGACAATCTCTCACTCTTACTTACCCCAAATAAATAAACAATAAAGTGACGACATATTAACGAGATGATATTCACCTATATGTGTACGAAAAGTTTCCTTCGTGAAATTGA
>NW_026925092.1:0-25774 GCF_032062105.1 Saccostrea cuccullata
TGTTAAAACGGCAGTTTCTTAATTCGGAAAACGAGAATACTGATTTCAATACTTTATGTTGCTTCTTGTTATACAATAGTCCAGTCTCTTTTTTATGCGCCCGGATCGTTAGATGGGGGAGCGCGTACTGTTTCTGCTCGTCTGTCTGTCTGTTTGTCTGTCGTCACCTTTAATCTTCGTCCAAACTTTTGAACCGTAAAAAAGAGATTCTTATTTTGTGTGCATACTCCACTAATTAATCTCTTTAAAATGAGCCCAAGGTCAATGACCTTGAGTGTGACCTATTGCTAAAAAAAACCCTTTTTAACTTTTGCACTTTTGAACTTTTGAACCGTGAGAGATAGAGACTTCATATTCGGTATTCAAACTCCATGATAGCGTTTAGGAACTCGTTCCGCCGGACGCATAGTGTTTCACAAACACATCTTGTTTCTTTATTTATTAGATATCGAGACAGATTGTACACATCCCTGCTGTGCTATGCTTTTTTTCTGCATTTATTTTGGCAATAAAATAAAAATGCATTATATATACATATATGTTGTTAAAACCTGTATTAATGACTAGTTTTGAGCTGCAATTCACAAATTTGTTAATGGGAAAAATTAACACATTTCTTATTTCTAGAGCTCCAACCTGCACGATTCCAAACTTACTCATACAAAGTAAAAAAAAAAGAATTCTGTAAAATGATTGATTGATTGTATACTGTTTAACGTCCCTCTCCAGAATATTTCACTGATATGGAGACTCCCCATTGCCGGTGAAGGGCTGAAATTTATGCCTATGCTCGGCATGGGGCCTTTGAGCAGGGGGGAAATCTTTATCGTGCCACACCTGCTGTGACACGGGGCCTGGGTTTTAACGGTCTCATCCGAAGGCCCGCCCCATTTAGTCGCCTTTTACGACAAGCAAGGGGGTACTGAGGACCTATTTAAACCGGATCCCCACGGGGCTTCTGTAAAAAAAGAAAACTTTTGATGATTTACAAGTGTACCTTTTATGGTGATAATGTTTTTCAAAAAGTAGAAAAATCGACTGATGTGTATGCAAGAACAAGTCTTGAGACAAGCGACCATACTGATTCCAATATTAGCCACCCTAAAATTGTTTGCAGTGTCAGTGAAAAACTTTTCATCACGAGACATTTTATGTTTGTTGTTTTTGTTATACAACAGTCTAATTTTGTCTATCGAGACAGTTTTTATTCAATTTTACGTAAACAGTACTAATATTATTATTCAATATAATAATAATGCTGACGCAAGTATGATTAGTTTTTATGATTAGTACATGTATACCTGTTCTTCTACTTGTTATCTTAGAGTTTATGGGGATTTACCTCGGATTCTATTATAAACCCAACTATGTATCACTTAATTTTACTGAAGATTTCTTAAAAAACGCGTGACTGTGATCCGATTTTCAGATCACTACACTGTGGTTCTTTCTTCATTCATATTCACCCCTTTCTGAAATACATGACGTAGTTCATAGAAACATACAAACAAGATAAAATGCTTTGTCAAATGGTTAAATATTACACAATTTATCAATTTTTTTTTCAGCTCTACTGGTCAGAGACCAGAAGAGCTTATGCGATAGTAATGCGTCGTGTCATCCGTCTGTCTGTCTGTAAACAATTTTTCAAAATGCTACTCCTTTTAAACAGTTTTGGTCTGATTTCAATATACAGTGAGGTTGCCGATAACGAATCACTCCCATTACCGAATCACTTTCAGATAAAAATTCTGTATTTTTCTGATCAAGGTCCAATACTTAGCTTAACCTATCCTGTCATGCTGTATAACTCTTGCTTTTGTTACTTATCATGAAATTTTTGAAATTCAACTTGTTTAATGTCGAAATTTTTAAACAAACATAAACAAGCTTTTTCGTGACGCAGACTAGGAGCTTGGTTCCCCCGTAATGCTGTAATTCATTAAAATATAACAATTTACTAACATATCATTGTTAGCTCAAAATAATTTCTTTCCTTTTCTGACACATGAAGGCATCACTATATGGACTTTCAGATATGCCTCCAAAACATTTTGCCAAGCATGTCACAGTACAGAATAAGAAGATGAAGAGTTAGGACTGGAGAGGCTTTGGGTACGTGTGATTCCTGTGACAGTTGGGTGCACACAGAGTGCTTACCTTATGAAATTGATGTGAATGAAAGCTTTGTGTGTCCAAAATTTAACTGGGTGCTTATTTACTTGATGTTGCATATATTTATAATTTTGCTCATAATTCAAAACCAGGAGATTTATGTCCATTAATACACCACTTTCAACAAAAAGAAAAGTGTAACGGGTAGAAATCTGATGGATTCTGACAATGAATTGTACTAGTATATATATAGCTCATGTGAGGTGTTAATTTTATAAATTTTATACACTTGAAACTCTGATGTAACATATCTGAAATTTTGGTAGTTATTACAGTAACAGCTAACAGGTCTTCATAGTACTCTGTATTAGATCTACTACATGTACTTTTTCTAGATTTTAAGATATTTACAGATATTTTTCATTCCTTTAAGTTTTTCAGCCTACTGTCGATGTTGGAATGGTAAAATCCAAAAGTTTAGCTTCAAGAAAAATTATATTGCATGGTTTTATTCCTCAATTTCAATTTTCCTACACACATATAATATTTCATAATCTACATAAGTCTTCAACTAAATAAAACCATAGATTCATTTCACCTAAGCCAGTCTTACATGTTTTTATTAGCTCTACTCGTCAGAGACCAGAGAAGAGCTTATGCGATAGTAATGCGTCCGTCGTCCGTCCGTCTGTCTGTCCGTGTTTACGAGAGTGCATTTATTGGGTATTTTTCATGCCAAGATTGTACTTATTGGGTACTTTTTGCTTATTGGGTATACCCAATAAGATGTGTCGCTTAATATGCTTAAAACACCCTAATTGGGTATTTGCAGGTTAGTACCCAACAAAACTTGGACACGACGATTTGTCCAAAAAAAGTGTCCAAAAAAGTTGCTTTCACGGACACACCGTGTTTTGTTGTTTCAGTTTTACATTCGGAACTCTAAATTCTCGAAGAGCTCCCAAAATCAACTTCCGTTGATCCTGGATCATAACAACGTTTGTTTTCATGGAAAAAAATATGGCGACTAAGAAACACTTAATGTCAACAAGATTTTCTGATTGACAAGAGAAAAGGTAAGTTTATTCGATTAATATTTATCCATTGCTGGGTTCTTGTTTAAGGAAAATAGATTTTAATGTAATTTTGAAAACAATTGTGCACAAAATTAAAATATATATATGGGAAAAATTGATTCTAAGTTGCACTTATTTGTATTTTGAATTTTCTCTGTCTTTTAACTCTCTTGAGGGCGAGAAGTATTTAGTTGTTAAATAATCTTTAATAAATCGAAAGCGTTTATTATTTAATTTCATATAATAACAAACTAAGTATGTTCTGACAATGTATATTGGAATGGGAAATGAAAATTTTAACAATCGTGTGTTCATAAATCAGCTGTAAATTATCGGTTCATGTAGACAGTATTACAATCGCAAAGTGAGCTGAGATGATGATAAATGGGATAATTGACAACTAAATAATTGTATGTAAGTTTATCTCATCTGATATGTAACTTAAGAGATCCATTGTATCACTGAAAAACTTTCAGTCAAAACAGTGCTTCTTTCTGTCTTTGATTTTGACTGAGTGTCTGCTTTATTTTGATTTTTTTTAATTATTGTTTTTGTCATTTGTTTTAATTAATTTAAAACAATACTGAAATTGATATAGGGCTACTATAACTATTTCACATGATGGGTGTGTAATTAGCATCGCGCTACACCCGGGGCTTCCATTTTTGAGGATGGGGCTAGTGGTTTTCTGCACTGAGGAATCCCCTTGGGCTATTAGGAATTTTAAAATACACATGTAACACATGAAAAGCACCACCGGTATTTCCACTCTTTTTTGCTATTAAATTCCCTAATATGGAAATATTCCAGACAGCATGCTCATATTATCCATAAATCTCCACAACTGCATCCATTTTGCAGTACTACAAGACTAATTTAATTAAAAACGATCTTTTATTTCCTAATTTGAATTCCCCCCTTTCCTTTGTTTAATATAGCAATATTTGCTTGTACATATATGCCTCACAGATATCTCATTATTAAATTATATACATTCACTCAATCAGCTCAATGATAAGTGTCATGCAATTATGTAGCGTTTTTTTAAAGCCATATATGGCGTAACTGATCAAAAAATATATTTTGAAAAATACAAAATTAAGTAAAGAAATATAGTTAATACATTTAAATTAAAGCTTTTCATACAATTCGGAGCACGGAGAACACCTCGTTTTATCTAATAATACGATTTTATCTTCTCTGTAATGTGTTATTTAAATCTTTTGTATTTTCTTCCAAGTCGGAGAAAATTCCGAGAATCCAAATTAAATTTTGATATCTTTATAACGCAATTGACTTAGATTTTGTAATTTACGGGAAATTTCTATCTTTATCATGCTTATATAAAGTAATGATACAAATAATAAGTTCTTATAATTTTAGTCTAACAATTTTCATTGTACATACGCCATATATGGCTTTAAATGATTCAAGATGAAAACAAAATGATTTTTGCTTCGTTTTAATTAGACGAACTACTGAATGACCGGAAAAGGAATATTTAAAATCTTTTTTTCATTTTTTTCAATTCATTAATTGATATATGATTAAATTTTACTAGCGAAAATTAAATTAAACTTTAATTTTAAAAAGATCCACTTGTAGTTAATACCCTGGGGCCCGTTTCATCAAAGGTCGTACGCCCAGTCGTAGCGCTACCCCGGCATTAAGTCGGGACTAGCACGAATATTTGCATTTCATTAGAGAGCGTATCGTTACGCCTGACTAAATTTAGGCCAACATTTTACGTCTACTCATGGTAGGCGTAAGTTAGGGCGTAAAGTTAAAATAAGGCCTCTTTATTAATTTTAGCGAGTTCTAAAGAAAAAAGTAAGGTTCTAAGCAGAATTTAAAATACAAACAATGCATAATTTAATTATACATATTATGAAGAGGGGAGGGGGGGGGGGGGTGTTGTTACAACTACTTTTGGGGACGTAGTTGATTTGAGTAAAAACGTACTCAAATAATATTTTGATACATTTCTGCTGAGAAGAAAAGATTTTCTTATTAGAGATTTCTTACGTTTTTACAATGCATTCATACACATTTGATTGTGGTATTGTATGTCTAAGGTATTGTAAATCAATTTACATATATAACTGTATTTCTACACCCCGCTTGAAAAGCGGGACGGTACATGTATATGTACATTTATATACTATTTAATAATCGGGATGTCCGTCCGTCCATCTGTTACGCTTTGGGGGTACCCATCTCTATCCGCAACTCATTTCATATCACTGATTGAAATTTGGTGAAATTTTCACAGAATCTTTATTATATATTGCCATTGTGCCTTATTGTACTTTTTGATCCGACACATATTTTGGGTTTCCCACAGCAAAACATGGACACTGCCATTATAAAATTTATGTGGAAGGCGGGGGGATATATTTTATTGAACTCATTGCTTACTAGCCCCTAGTTTCTTTTTCATTTACTAAAAAGAGACCCATTAAAATTGTCTATTTTGAATAATATTTTCCAACAGCATATTTCTGAAAAACAAAAATTACAACAAAAAAAAATCGGTTTCAAAAGCATAGTTATCATCTTTCATGTAATTTTCTACATTTAAGAAAAAATTCAAAAAAATAACCCATCTTAAAACCAAATAGTTTTTGTCATGTTTGAAGAGTCCATTTCTTATTTACTTTTCGCCACATGCGTGGATCCAGAGGGGGTCGGAGAGAGGTTTCAGAATCTCCCGAATTTGCAGATTAATTTATATTGACTGTACAGATTACTTAGTTAAGGACGAAAGTAATTATTTTCCTAGGTATCTGGGACAAGTGATGTTCCCGGCGAATCAAAGACCCCAACCCAGGGAGGGGGTTGGGGTCTCATAGACAGGAAGGGATTTTTGAAAGTGGTAATAAATTATTGCTTTTATAATATCGATGTAAGACGGTGATAATTACACAGTTAAGTTCAAGAATGAATTATTTCTAATTTTTTTTTCTCAGACAAACATTGATGCAGAAGACATCTTTAATTTTCATAATTTTGTTTAAAAGAGCAAATCTTTCATAGTATAAGATAATCTGAGGCGCATATAAAGCACATATAAGATGAAAATATACATGTTTTTGATTTCCTGCATTACTTACATTTTAATGAAAACAAAATAAAGAGTAGCTGTAACTAAATTTTAAAGACAGAGACCACACAAGCAGAGAATTTTTGTAAGAATATCTTTGTAGTCATTTTTCCAAAACCCTCTCTCTCTCTCTCTCTCTCTCTCTCTCTCTCTCTCTCTCTCTCTCTCTGCGTACTTTTAAAACGGTACATCACATTTAATTTGCAATATACGCCAGATAGTAAAGAATTTTTTTCTATAACTGAACAATTATGAATCAATTGAATTGACAAAAAATTATAAATACAGAGAGGATTATCTTACATGTATCATAGAAGTAAACGTGTAAAATTTATTTCTTGACTCAAAATGTGTTCATATGTAAACCGTTTGCATTTTGTTTTCATTATTTTTGCTTGCATATACATTTCTTATTAAGATTTTTAAATCTTATTCTGTTTCAAACTTAATTATTACTATTTGTCAGTAAAATCAGTATTTATCGAATCATGAAATTTATTATCAAAGGCGAAGTTATTAACCTGTATCAATTTCGGGAAGAGGGGGTATGGCTGTAATTAAATTTCCAAAATGAATAGTTTTTCTTAATTCCGAAATACAAGTACATGTACTGTCCTTTTCATCCTTTCAATTTATTAGACTTTTATTATTGAAATATTGTAAAAAAAACTAAAATTGGTTTCTTAAAAGATGCATGTCTCTCTTACATAACACTATAAACCCATGCATGTTTCAATTAGTGCAAGTATTAATTTATCTATAACTTGTGTTATTCTGTACTTTGACGTGCTACAATTTATACATGTTTGTACGCTTTGGGCAATGTTTAGTCCTGTGACTAAGCGTATATTTTACGACTAGACTTACGCCACTTGGTGAAACGCAAATTACGCCCGACTAAATTTTGGCGAAATCCCCGGAAGTACGCCTAAGTTAAGGCTTAACTTTACGACTTTTGATGAAACGGGCCCCCTGACTTTTTTCGCGATGAACTTTTTTTCAATGTTACTTTTTAATTTTTGCCTCTATATTTGGGCTTGTCACTTTTTACTCGGGGATAGTAACTTTATTGCCACAAAGCTGTGGATTAGTACTTGATTTCCTTTATTGCACAGCGATGACTATGATTTAATAGCACAAAAAGCTAATGGCTTTACAAATGTGAATTTATATGATTAATGCTTACTTGTGATTTTAGGATAACTGGAGATAATGATTTCTTTTTTCCATTGATATTACATAAATATTTTTCCTAAGTATTATGCTACAATAAATTGGTTTAGATTTTTTTTTATAAAAGTAATCAATAATTACAATGGAAATTAAAACCATAATCATGTTCATTGAGGATTTTAAATATGTAACAGGTCACACAGGAACTTCAGTTGTGAACATTGCAGAGAACACACCCATCAGAAGATGTCCCTCAGAAATAGAACAATTGTAAGTAATCAGTAAAATGAACAGGAATACTTCATGCCAACCATAAGATTTTTAGAGACATTTTCGCTTCTTAAATTAGAAGAGATAGAGGGAAAAACTTGTACATACTACATAACTACTAGGCAACCAACCTTTAACTGCAGGAAAGCTTTTGGTATGTGCAATACAGCTACATAAAACCTCTTTAGTATTCATGTTAAGTTTGAGAAAGTACCTTAGTATTTTTTCTAGTGTTTGCCAACATTTTCATGCACACTGTTTGCTTGTTTGTACTATCATTTTATTTTAACGAGGCTGGGGGGGGGGTGGCAGCCATTTTTAGACTATTTCAATCTCCTATAAAAGGAGAGCTCCATATAAAGATATAAAAAATGATCAAATTTTATAACTAAAATCTTTGAATTTTTTCTTTGTCAAATGATAGTTGACAGCTAAAGATACCGTACCTAAAAAAATAAGTCAAATCTGGTGGTTAATTTGGGATTAATTTGTTGACCCACCAGCCTCCTTAAATTCTTCAGATGCCCTTTACCTTTGCCAGTTTAGAATCATTTGTTTTAAGGGCATCTGAGGGTTGGTTCCAGAACTTAATTATTGTAAAGTAAATACTGGGGTACTATACGGTCAAAGGTTGTGTTAATACATGCATAACGTTTTGTTCTGATAGAGGTGGGATACAGGAAAAGAAACAATACTAGATATCACTTCAAAGGAATAAAACAGCTTCATCTTGTAGGTGTATTTTATTTAAGGATCACTACTTCATGTCTGATGTGCTGAAAGTTATTCATAATCTGTTTGACTGTAATTTTTCATATTTTCAACTTCTATCCAGCTTAGTCAATTTTAATTAAATTTTGTGCAAAGCATACCCCAGGAAGGGGGGATGGAGTGTCAAGTGTGTCTCTGTCCCTGTCAATATAATTTCAAAGCAGTTAGTAAGGTTTGGGTCAATTTTAAATCCTGTTTAGACGAACCATTGGGCTAAAAACAATACTAATGTGAAAGCTTTATCATTAAGTGTAGAGATGTTTTTGAAGATTATGTACCCCTAATGTACTGATAGTGTTACATTAGAAGTCTAAAATTTGCAAGGAATAGGTGTAAAATCTTTTTAAAATCTACTTCTTAACAATCAGAAACTAACATACTGTCTAATTAATATGTAACATCGTTTTGTGTGTTGAATGATGATTCCATTTTGAAAAAAATATGGCAGATGGGGGTAGGATTAAGTTGCAGTTAGACATAGAAGAAAAAAAAAAGAGTTGATAGAATTTAGTTTTTCTTCCATTTTGTTTATCAATACATATTTCTGAATAAGAAATATACTTCTACTTCTTGGTTGGGTTTGATCAACATAAAGGGTGATCTTGCTGTAGTCAAGAAAAACATGTTTTATACGGCAAAGAAATGCCTTTATCTAATTGCAGAATGAATAAAATGGACAGAGGCAGAACTGAAGGAGATGCATGAAATGAGGAATATTTCAAAGATTGCCTGAGCATAACCACTGCTACTGGATAAACATATGGCAATATAAAAGAGCAGGGTCGATGGAGGCATCATACAGTATAGGCCATGAGAGACCCTGAGAAGAAAGTATTGAACAGAAACAAAAATAAAACCAATTTTGACATTTATTGAAATATAGGATCAAAGTCTTACATGTAAAATTTGGGCGTGTAATGACTTTTCTCTAGCTCTAAGACTTATAACAGTGATGATTTGATTTAATATCTTTATCCCGATTTGTCGAAAAGATTTGGACATAGTGCATCAATTATTTTAAAGTTTTGATACAACGAATTCATTCATTGTACTTGTAACTGAGTTTTCTGGTGCGACACTGTTTTATCGGCTTCAAAACTAAGTTTGTGATTTCCAAACCAGATTAATGAGATCATGTAATATCTTTTAACATCGGTGACTATTTAATCCATTCTTTTACATCTCAGAAGTATTTTTATTATTACAGGGAAAATATGCATTGTACATGTATCTGTAATAAACAGGATTATAGAAATTTTCCATATAATACAACACAATCTTAGCAACTGAAGGCAAATATGTTATCAAGGGTGTGATCTATTTATCAATCTGGTTTTCAGCATCTTGCTCTACCTGTAATGACTTGCTCCAAGTTCCAATATTTAAATTTTGCAAACATGGTTATAAAATTCTTTAAAAGCCAAATAGTTTAGGCACAAAATGCTTATATATTTCCTATCATTTGTAAAGTGTACACTGAATGAGATGTGGAATGTTAGAATTAAAGTATTAAATATGTTTTGGACTTATGTATGCTTATGCAGATAAATTTGAATTCAACTAGGGAAGGTAAATGTCATACTTATTGGGTTTGCAATCTAATGCAAGAGTATAAATATCCAAGACAAATTTGACAATTTTAATGAAGGGTATAAGTAACCCAAGAAGAATTGGACAGGTAAACATCACCTGTTGGGTTTTATTCTAATGTTGGGATGTAATATCCAAGAAGAGTTGAACCAATGTCCAATACCTATTGGGTTTTCTTTCTTATGAAAAAAAATTTGAGTAACCCAAGAAGAATGTCCAATACCTTTTAGTTTATATACTATTGAAGGGATGAAGATATCCAAGAGGAATTGGACAGGTGTCCATTACATGTTGGGTAGTATTCTGATGATGGGATTCTCAAGAAACCCAAGAATTAGAAAAGTGTCCATTGCCTGTTGGGTGGGATGTAGATATCCAAGAGGAGTTGGACGGATGTCCATTACCTGTTGGATGGTATTCTGATGAAACAATTCAAGAAACCCAAGAAGAATTGGACAAGTGTCCATTACCTGTTGGGTGAGATGTAGATATCCAAGAGGAGTTGGACAGGTGTCCATTATCTGTTGGGTGGTATTCTCATGAAACAATTCAAGAAACCCAAGAAGAATTGGACAAGTGTCCATTATCTGTTGGGTGGGATGTAGATATCCAAGAGGAGTTGGACAGGTGTCCATTACCTGTTGGGTTGTATTTTGATGATGCAATTCAAGAAACCCAAGAATTAGACAAGTGTCCATTGCCTGTTGGGTGGGATGTAGATATCCAAGAGGAGTTGGACAGATGTCCATTACCTGTTGGGTGGTATTCTGATGAAACAATTCAAAAAACCCAAGAAGAATTGGACAAGTGTCCATTACCTGTTGGGTGGGATGTAGATATCCAAGAGGAGTTGGACAGGTGTCCATTACCTGTTGGGTTGTATTTTATGAGGAGATTCAAGAAACCCAAGAATTAGACAAGTGCCCATTGCCTGTTGGGTGGGATGTAGATATCCAAGAGGAGTTGGACGGATGTCCATTACCTGTTGGGTGGTATTCTGATGAAACAATTCAAGAAACCCAAGAAGAATTGGACAAGTGTCCATTACCTGTTGGGTGGGATGTAGATATCCAAGAGGAGTTGGACAGGTGTCCATTACCTGTTGGGTTGTATTTTGATGATGCAATTCAAGAAACCCAAGAATTAGACAAGTGTCCATTGCCTGTTGGGTGGGATGTAGATATCCAAGAGGAGTTGGACATATGTCCATTACCTGTTGGGTGGTATTCTGATGAAATAATTCAAGAAACCCAAGAAGAATTGGACAAGTGTCCGTTACCTGTTGGGTGGGATGTAGATATCCAAGAGGAGTTGGACAGGTGTCCATTACCTGTTGGGTTGTATTTTGATGAGGAGATTCAAGAAACCCAAATAGAATTGGACAATGTGCACATGTTCAATTGTTCTTGGGTAGTTTTATCCCTTCATCAAAATACAACCCAACAGGTATAGGACACCTGTCCAATGCCTGTTGGATACCTTCATTCTGTCCAACATGTAATGGGCATTTGCTTATTATTAATTCGTCATGACTCAAAAAGGTTTCTCCTTAAATACTTAATTTTGTTATTCAAGAAAGGTTGAACAGAGTCTTAGATGTGTTGAGTTGTGTTTTCACAATTCAGTTTTTTTGCACTTAGGTATTCATATATTTTAATAGTTATTTTGAAATATACAGGTGTATATCCTTATTGCTAAGAACAAATTAGTTAGGTGTTACAATAAAAGAGCTATATCACAGAAATTGACAAAAATATGGGTTCAAAACCAAAGGTTTTCAGTCCTGTCTGAATTTACCAGCAAATATTAAATATATAATAAATTTGAAATGAATAAAAAACAATAAGAAAAAACCCAATAAAATACGGACACGAGGATTAATATCCAATAAGATTTGAACAGTAACTACCCAAATAATGCTCTCTCGTGTGTACACTTTTTTTGTATCCAATAAGCAGTATCCAATAGGACTTGGACTTGATGTACCCAATATATAACCAAATGTGTGTCCGTCCGTCTGTCTGTCTGTCTGTCTGTAAACAATTTTTCAAAATGCTACTCCTCCTACAGTTTTGGTCCGATTTCAATATAACTTGGCACACAAGTAGACTACACTAAGATACATAATTTTGTGCATCGGTTTTTGATTTCGATGAACGGTGTTGCCGTGGTTACTAAAAATAGAAATTTCTGTGAAATTCTTTCAAAATGCTACTCCTCCTACAGTTTTGGTCTGATTTCAATATAACTTGGCACAAAAGTAGACTACACTAAGATACATAATTCTGTGCATCGGGTTTTGATTTCGATGAACGGTGTTGTCATTGTTACTAAAAATAGGAAATTTCTTTGAAATTCTTTCAAAATGCTACTCCTCCTACAATTTTGGTCCAATTTCAATATTACTTGGCACACAAGTAGACTACACTAAAATACATAGTTCTGTGCATCGGTTTTTGATTTTGATGAACGGTGTTGCCATGGTTACTAAAAATAGAAATTTCTTTGAAATTCTTTCAAAATGCTACTCCTCCTACAGATTTGGTCCGATTTCAGTATAACTTGGCACACAAGTAGACTACACTAAGATACATAATTTTGTGCATCGGTTTTTGATTTCGATAAACGGTGTTGCCGTGGTTACTAAAAATAGAAATTTCTGTGAAATTCTTTCAAAATGCTACTCCTCCTACAGTTTTGGTCTGATTTTGATATAACTTGGCAAACAAGTAGACTACACTAAGATACATAATTCTGTGCATCGGTTTTTGATTTCAATGAACAATGTTGTCCATGGTTACTAAAAATAGAAATTTCTGTGAAATTCTTTCAAAATGCTACTCCTCCTGCAGTTTTGGTCTGATTTCAGTATAACTTGGCACACAAGTAGACTATACTAAGATACATAATTCTGTGCACCAATTTTTATTTTGATGATTAGCAAGGATCATTTTTCTATTTATTGATGTTTTAAAGTCTCAAGTCCCAACTGCTACTTTTCTCTTCCTTTGTTTTAAGTATAAACCAGTAGAGCTACAGTCTCGACAGAGACTTCTGGTTTCCTATGCATCAGCTGGGCTATTTCTTATTTACGGTACATGAAGGAGAAATTAATATTGACAAATGTGTTGTGAAAGGCTATCATGCATTTAAAATCCACCCCCCCCCCCCACCTCTTTACATCTCCTCCAACTCATTTACTTGTTGACAGGGAATATTCAAACACCAAAGATGTCAATGCAGTTGTCTAACAGGAAAGGAGAAAATGCATGGCTGGACCGGGAATCGAACCCGGGACCCTTGTATCTCTGGACAGGTGCTCCACCAACTGAGCTATCCATGCAGGCCGATATCCACGACCCAAACCATTACATTTGTTTTGTGTGACTCCCACCATTGAACAAATTTCCCCAACATTTAATCATAATGATATTACAAATGATAAACGCCAACTGAAAGTTGCATGTTGTGACATAGCTGGGCTACCTATCGGACATGTACCCAGGTGTCTTTCTGCACATTTTGTACCATTTTGGATGATGGTGGTAAAATACATGTATATGCTGAAATGACTGGACAGCCAGTGCCAGGTTTTCATCCATGGCCAGAACCTAATAAGGAAGGGGTGGTGTTAATGTTCTTTCCTGCAAGTATATATACTTGCAAATGTAGATGGTGAAAATTTGTTTAATGAACTGAAAGATTTTTTTTTTAAATTAGAAGAGGATGATGCAATGGAACTGTACAAATCATGACTAAATTAAAGAAACAGAATTTATTATCCCAAGTTTAGTATCACTGAGCCCTCAAATATTTTTTTGTTATGCATGTCCTTTTTTATTGTATCCATTCATCTGTGTTTATAATTAAATGAAAGGATGTTCATGCATCTCAAAAACTTAACAATAATTAACAATAATGATACTTAGAATAACTTTAAACTAATTGACTTTTTTTGTAGGTCCAATTAATTAAGACAGTCGTTTTATATCAACTTTTAAATGAATTGTTGTTTTGAGTTAAATTCATTGTTTTATTTATTATTAATTGTCGGGTGCAATAAAATGAACACTACTAAAAAGCTGGGACCTATATACTAATTGGATAGGCAACACTTGCAAATCTCGCGATATCTCGTAAGTCGCGGGATTTTGTAAGTCATCTTTAATTAATTATATTTCTAATGCTATCAAATATTTCATATTAAAACCTTAAATAATCTATCAAAAAATTATTCAAGATTTGATTTTAGCACTGATTGTAATCCTTATTTTAGCAGTGATTATGTATCTTTCAAAATCAGCACATGCCCCGATCGCCTATTTTGGTTTCTATTATTATTATTATGCTTTAAAATTTATCAATAAATCAATTTCAATGCATAAAAGGAATAAATGATAATAATCAGTAAACACCCTGAATACTCAGAATAAACGTAAATTGAAAAACTTGTAGTGTTCTGCGTGATGTTTTGGGTAAATAAACATGGCGATGAAGGAGTTGCCTATCCCGTTAGTATATAGGTCCCTGTAAAAAGAAAATAATATTAGCCTTTCTATTTTTCTTGTTTATGTTTTAAGGCCTTGTAAAACGTAAAAAAAGGCATTTTGACACCGGCCCTAACAAAAAGAATCAGCTGTATGTCACGTGATTCGGTAATGGAGAAAATGATCCGCTAAAGGAGAAAACATCCTTCATCAAAGTACAGCGATATTTTTTTATTTTATCAGTGGTTATTGGGAAAATATATATGATGCTATAAGTCAAACAAAGTACCACCAAACAATGATTTAAAATGAATTTAACTCGAACTCAGGTACAAACTATCCAAGCAAATTTACTTAGCGATTCGATATCGGCAACCTCACTGTAACTTGGCACAAAAGTAGACTACACTAAGATGCATAATTCTATGCATTGGTTTTTGATTTCGATGAATGGTGTTGCCGTGGTTACTAAAAATAGAAATTCCTGTGAAATGCTTTCAAAATGCTTCTCCTTCTACAGTTTTGGTCTGATTTCAATATAACTTGGCACACAAGTAGACTACACTAAGATACATAATTCTATGCATTGGTTTTTGATTTCGATAAACGGTGTTGCCGTGGTTACTAAAAATAGTAATTTCTGTGAAATGCTTTCAAAATGCTACTCCTACAGTTTTGGTCTGATTTCAATATAACTTGGCACACAAGTAGACTACACTAAGATACATATTTCTGTGCACCGGTTTTTGATTTTGATGGACAGTGTTGCCGTGGTAACTCTGTAAAATACTTTTAAAAAACTATTTCAAATACAGTTTTAGTCTGATTATAATATACTGTGGCATGCAGGTAGACTACATTACGATACATTATTGTCTTTATTGTTATTTTTTAATTTAATTTTATGAATGATGTTACCATGGTAACTAAAATGGATAATTCTGTAAAATTTTATTAAAAGCTACTCCTACAATGGTATTCTTATTGCAATATTGCCACAAAAAGTGACTTAATAAAAAATCATTACTCTGTTTATTGCTGTATTCAAGTTTCAAGTCCCAATTGCTACTCCCTTTTTCCATTGTTAATATTAGTATAAACCAGTAGAGCTACAGTCTCGACAGAGACTTCTGGTTTTACTATTTTTGCTGGATGCATGGGGTAAATATGATAAATATTATCATTATAATAGCGACTTGATCCAAAGAGTCATACAATGATTGATTGATTGTATATTGTTTAACGTCCCTCTCGAGAATTTTTCACTCATAAGGAGACCCCACCACTTGCCGGTGGAGAATTAAAAAAATATTTAAAAAAAAAATTAAAAAATGCACTTCCACTTTATAACCACCAGTTGTGCACACCAACCCAAAGGAACCACTGACCCTGGAGCAACATATTTCAAAATTTTGGAAATTTTATCATAAATTTTATTTTTCATCATAAATGGTTGATTAATAACAAAGAGCAGATTTCAAAGTATTAATTTATTTTCAGACTATGTAATCCCCCCCCCCTCGGATACCTCTGACCCAGTGGGCATGAAATTAACCATTTTGCTAGATGCACCTTTCTTCAACATAAATATGTAAACCTAGATCGTTGGCATAAAACCAAGGAGCAAAGGAAAAGATTTTCATAGAATTAATGCATTTTCACTATATAATCGAAAGACCCCCCCCCTTACACCGAATGGCAAAACCACTGACACAGGGGCCATGAAATTCACAAATTTGGTTAAGACATAATAACTTTATACTAAATTAGTTTATTTATTACCCAGGAATAAAATAAACTGTCTGTAGAGAAGAAGATTTTGAACGAATTAATGCATTTTCACAATATATTCAATAGAACCCCGCCCTAACACCAGAACCCCTGACCATAGGGCCATAAAATTCACAATGTTGGAAGAGGAACTCTTGCTCATCATTACTATGTACTTAGTTAGTTTATTTAATACCCAGGAGCAGAGAAGAAGATTTTTGAAGAATTAATGCATTTTCACTTTATCATCAATAGAGCCCCGCCTTAAGACCAGAACCCCTGACCCTGGGGCCATAAAATTCACAAATCTGGAAGAGGCACTCTTGTTCATCATAACTATGTACTTAGTTTATTTAATAACCTGGAGCAGAAAAGATTTTCAAAGAAATAATGCATTTTCACTATATAATCTATATAGCCCCGCCCTAGCAATAGAACGCCTGACCCTGGGGCCATGATTTTCACAATTTTGGTAGAGGACTTAATGCTCATTACATTCATGCTAACAGTTTGCCTGCTTAATGTTCAGGAGTAAAGATGAAAGATTTTTAAAGAATTCATTAGTTTTAGTACTTTTGGCCCCACCCCTTAGGCCCCGGGGGTTCAGGGACCATGAAATTCACAATTTTGTTTCCCTTCACACATAGACGCTGTATACAAAATTTGGTTGAAATTGGTTCAGTGGTTTCAGAGAAGCTGAAAATGCTTGAAAATGTTAACACACGACGGACGACGGACGAAAACGGATAGCAATAGGTCACCTGAGTGACTCAGGTGACCTAATAAGGCTAAACGAAGAGACTGTGCTGCTGGTTAAAAGAAACTTATACACATAGTTTACTATACGTGTACGTGCCCAGATTAATGGATCGCGAAAAACTGTATTAAATACTTGTTTACATTGTAAACAAAACTATAATCAGAGAGCTTAACCATTGGTCGTGTACGTCTTCGTGTAAACCTAGAAGTATGCTTACAAGTATACGTAACTTAACTTCATTTTCTGTTGTTTGTAACCATATTTTATTGGATAAAAATCGAACAAATGAATTAAAATGAGTGTTTCTTCGCCGATTTAAAAATAAAAATGTCGCAAAATTGTTACTCGCGTTGATGAACTAAGCAATGACCAGTTCCGTAATTTGTTTAGATTTTAAAAAGAAGATATGAAGTTTGTGTGAAGAATTACGAATTACCAAGCAAAATTGTGTGCCAAAACAGGACTGTATGTTCTTGAATAGGTTTGTGTATTCTCATTCGCTGTACCCAAATAGATTACAAGACCCTTCCTATTTGAAAGATCAACGACTAAATTCTCATATATTTTTAACACTTTTCTCAATTACATCGATACAAGTCACGGACATAGAATCGAGAGTTTGAATAAACTTGATTTGTCGCCAGCAGAGTTCGATGAAATGGCCATGGCAATAAGTATAACTGCGGAGCCTCGCTGGGGTTTTATAGACGGAACGGTGAGGCCGTTTTGCACATCCCAATCTCATCAGCAGTTAGTGTTTAATGACCACAAGAGAATCCATGGTCTTGAGTTTCAAAGTAATACGACACCTGAGGGAATGATAGCGCATCTCTTTGGTCCAATTGAAGGTCGATGTCATATATCTGCCCGATAGACCGGACGCATTTCATAGCGTTCCGGATTTCTTTCTTTATTAGTGTTCTTAAAAATTTCCATTTCATCATGTAATTAAGTATGTAAATATCTAGTGTTTAGTAGTTTAGTAGTAGTGCTAGTTGTTTTTGTTTCTCTTTTTCCTTTGTTCTTATGACTTTTTTAACTTTTTTCTTTGTCCTGAGGAAGGGACAGGGCGTCCGAAAATTTGACAATTTTTTATTGTTTGTGTCGTTGGTCATTTTTAGTGCTTTATATAAATTTCCATCCGTGACCTTGTATCTACTTGGTAGATCCGACATTTAGGATATACAGTGTTGTTGGTTTTTTAGTGCTTTTATATATATATATATATATATATATATATATATATATATATATATATATATATATAAAAGTAGAGAAAACACAGCCTTCAATCTATGCAGCTGATGCAACTCTATAATTATCCTTCGAACCATCTGTTTATATCTCGACTGTAGAACCATTAGAATGTTTTATTTCGGCAATTATTTGTGGAAAAACAAGAGAATTCGTGTCTAATTATTAAAATTCGGTTCAAGATAAATCTATATGTACAATGGGATTTATTAATTTCCAGGGCGGTATTTTGGAGAAATTAATAGGCTTTGTAATATCCCTAGGCCATGGGTAAATCAGCATCTCTGATATGAATTGAGATATTAGACCAAGGGGTTTTTACACATGCTTTTTTTATGATATAAGTCTTCGTACTGCGGACGAAAAACACAATTATAGCGGGTTATCAACATTTGCTTTTAGTTTCATACTACAAAAAGTGAGAGGCGGTTTGTTTTCCTCAACATATAAAGTAACTGCCTATAGAAGAAGTTCGAAAAACTCCTAAGCACAGTAGAAGAATTCTAAAGTTGACATAAAAAAGATGCTTGAGTTTCTGATTGATAATATCTTTGTTGTTTCTGGAGACCAGGTCTTCCAGCAATCTATTAGAATCCCCATGGGTACCAATTGCACTCAGGAATTTAGAAGACTTATTTTTGTATTAATATGAAGCAAAATTTGTGCAAAATTTTCTGCGTATTGTTAATTAACAGTGGTAAGTTTGGTGAAGATGGGCCCACTACTAAAAATGTTGAAACACATACTCATTTAGGAATAAGATTTCAACAGGATGGTAATTGGAGATCCCTCATACTTGATATTCATGCTAAACTCTGTAATCGATTAAACATCTTAAGAATGTTAAAGCACACACTTGATGCTTTGATAAAATGTATATATTTATATTTTTCAATGTTACGAGTATGTAGCAAATATTTAATTGTACATGTATGACCTTGATCTTTGAATCATGGAGAGGACTTGCATGTATATAGCAGTGTCTGCTATCCGATCCTGTTATGTTTATACACAATAAAATACTGTTTAAATTAACAATGGTAATTTCCATTCCTATGTCGATACGATTAAACCTATAAATCATTGAAAAACAAGTTTATGAAACAAAAATATCAGCAGTCTCGTTTAAAGTCATCATTTCGCACGTTCTTGAGTCGAATGCTGACCGACGTGTTTTATTCTATTATTTACACACTAAATTGATGACGGGTTTTTTGCCATTTCCCATCATAACATGGAGCACACGGCAGGGGATGCTCACTCATCCATAGTACCTGATTTCACCTCTGATGTTTTCGAGGTCTCTGTTTGATCTGCTCCTACTTTGTATTGTTTTATGGACTGTGATGTTGAAAACTGTTCCTTTTTTCAATATCCTTCACATAATTCATTTTAAAGAAATTGAATTTTGAAAAAAAAATGACCTATATTGTTTACTACCAAAGTATTTCACGTTGACAAGGGATTTCAAACTTAAATATAATATTCTTCTATGTCTGTATGTGCCTAACTATATAATTATGTAATGTCTGCTTAGCCGATGTCAGCCGACTAAATTGTGCACATTTAAAATATAAACGTTTGTAATCATGATTTCCACAGAACACATATCTCATACACCTACTTCTTTCAGACTGTTTCTTGTTATTTATTATATAAAGATTATTTTGCCTGTAATTTCTAATTAAATACCAAAATATGTATGCTGACTGTTCTATTTTACGTAAGAGAACAATTTTATAACAAATGTTAATGACGACATTAGGCAAGAATATGATGAGTCTATAGGGGTTTTATGTTTTTCTAGGATATTATACTACCCACTTTCTGATGAATATACTTACACTACTCTCTTAAAAACCATTTGCACTCATAGAGCCCATTAAACATAATGATATATTATGATGATATATTAATGAAATATTGCTTCGCAACGAGCTCGTCTAGTAACATGTTTTATGATCCCCAAACGAAGTTGATCCTGGTGGGCATGTACGAGCAAATGGTGAGATGGACAATATACCAACTATAGGCATCACCTCAAAATTCTTTCACCAAATTTTAGCTCTACTGGCCAGAGACCAGAAGAGCTTTTGCACATTAAGGTGTCCATCGTCCGTCCGTCTGTCTGATTGTAAACAATTTTTCAAAATTCTACTCCTCCAAAAGTATTGGTCCGATTTTAATACAAAGTATAACTTGGCAAACAAGTAAACTACACTAAGATATACAGTTAAGTGCATTGGCTTCTTTAGCTATGATTCATCAAATTTTGGAGTTTTCTTTTCTTTCTTACAAATTCTGGGTAGAATCCACTCTTCTGAAAAAAATTGACACAAATGTGAATTTATATCATTTTTATTAACATAAAAAAACAAAATCATACAATTTTATTAACATTTTATTCAATAAAGTGACACAGCTGCATCCAGTTCTCATCACAGGAATGGAAGTTTTTCACTTACTGGAACAGTACTTGCAGCAGGGAGGTGTCATTCATTAATATGGTCACAGTTTCCAAGGCACTGAAGTGACAGGCCTCGCATTTCATACATAAATATATTGGTAAGTATAAGGTTTTTGAAAAAGTACGAAATTGACTAATTCTGGGATAGGAAAATGTGCAATATAGGAAAAAGAGTACCACATACCGGAAGTGACATCATTTCCTGGTTAGACAAGATGGAGCATAATTTGCTTGTTGATAAGTTTCATATGGTAAAGCAAGACAACTTTAATACTTGTGGGTAATATTGGTATACCAAAGGTACATACTTTTTCACAGAGACCACTGGGATTCCAGCTCAGATTAGATTTCCTGCTCAGGAATGTCATCCAGGACGTGATCCCTGTAAAAAAGATACCCTTCCTTTGATTTAATCAACTGTGAATGTTACTAACACCAGGAATATCGGCAAGAATTTTCAAACCTAATACAGAAGTTGACTTTTGTTTTTGGTGACTTCAATAAGTAGAGGACCGAATCTAAATTTTTGAACAGATTTAGGAGTACCAATGATTCCTTGAATACGTTTTTGAATGATAAATGGCAGTACATTTGTTAAATGCTTCGTATGTTGTTCTGTTCTGATAATTATCCTTTCATTGGATACCAACAACTTTGACCTTGGAGTTTGACCTACATTTTAAAAACTTTCACCTTGGCCTTAACTTTTGCACAGTAAGAGCTAGGGCTTTCATACTTGATATATGTAATTCTTGTGAAAAAAAAAACATTCATTGGATACCAAGAACTTTGCCAACCTCACCTTGGAGTTTTAACTACTTTTTAAAATATTTAAACTTAGTCACAACTTTTGAACGGTAGATACTAGGATTTTCATATTTCACATATGTATTCTTTGTGGCAAGACCTTTCATTGGATACCAACAATTTTGACCTTTTGACCTTGGAGATTACTTACTTATAAAAAACACACACATTAACCTTAACCATAACTTTTGAACGGTAAGGGCTATGGCTTTGGTACTTCACATATGTAATCCTTTCATTAGATACCAAGAACTTTGACCCTTTGACCTTCAAGTAAGACCTTCTTTTTAAAAACGTTGACTTTGGAAATTTCTTATGAATGGTAGATCTAGGAGTTTCAATGTTTCACATATGTATTCTTTGTAGCAAGACCTTTATTTGATATTAACAACTTTGACCTTGACCTTGGAGATTTCCGTACTTATCAAAAAACTTTAACCTTGACCATAACTTTTGAATGGCAAGGGCTAAGGCTTTTGGACTTCACAAATGTAATCCTTGTGAGAAGACTTTTCATTGGATACTAAGAACTTATTATAATAAACGCTTTGACCTTGACTTTGGATTTGACCTACTTTTTAAAAACTTTAACCTTAGCCATAACTTTTGAACGGTAGGGGCTAAGGCTTTCATACTTCACATATGTAATACTTGTGACAAGACCTTTCTTAAGAAACCTACAACTCAGATCCTTTCACCTTGGAGTTTGACCTACCTTTCAAAAATTTATCCTCGACTATAACTTTTGAACAAGTGGTGCTAGGGATTTTGTATTTCACAATCGTATTTCTTAGAAAACCCCTACTTTGGGTAATAATATATTTAATTTGCGATTAAGAGAAGTTTAATCTTCGTTATGTTGCCATACGGAGTATCAGTGTTTCAAAAACACATTTTATTCCTTATATTGAGAAGAGATAGGGATTTCTTATTTGACGTCTGCATTACCTTTAAGCATGCTATGATTTTTTTTACCACTTGACCTTCACGATTGACTTTATTTTAAAAGAAATCAACTTCAATGATAATTTCTAAATAAATGATAAGGTGTTTATATTAGACGCAATATGTCATAAAAAATAACATCTCACCCACAAAGACACCGAAAGCGGGGGACCACAATTCTTTGAATTTGCTTGTTGTACTTCGAGTGTGACGAAGCGGGGCCAGTGTTTAGTTGTTCATTGTTAAAAGTAATAGCGAAACCTGCTGGGCAGCAACGTTTTTTTTTGAGAAAGCCATGATTATATAAAAAGGAATTCAGAATTCCTTGCTCCCCGCCCGCCTCTGAGCACCAACGAGTGCGATATCTAGCCAAACGGACATCCAGTATGACTGATACCAGAGGATACAAAGAAACTATACTCAGACATGATATGCCTGATTGACCCTCAGCCACCGCTTATATATATAAAGATGAATATGGAAACGTCGGTGTATTGGATAATGCAAAACAGAAGTAAACAGATAATAAAAAGGTGCAAAACATCAATACTAGGGCATGTACATGTAGATATTATCATTCGGCATGACTAGCCGATTGATCAAGTTGGGCCAAACTTCCGTCTAGATGAATATGGGTCCAAAGTGGGGTGTTGGTCAGACAAGTGCATTACACCAGGCTCCCCTTGTCCACCAACACAGGTCGCAACCCACTACCGACATGTTATCCCATTCAGTCGCCTCGTACGCCATGCGAGAGGGTGCCAGATGCCAATTCTTATCACCCTAGGTCCCTTCGGTGGCCTGGTATTTGATGTTAAGCATGAACAATTAATTTTGATTGTCATAAGATACGATTTGCATAGCAAAGATAGGACTTGGATGCATGTATATGTTCATGAGGGGTGCTAATAATTATAAACAAGTATGATGAATGCAAATTCTGCGCGTAAAACATTTTCTATTTTCAGTACTCCATAAGGTGTTTTATGCTCTATCCGCAAGGAAATCTTGCAATAAATAAAATATATCTAGTAGATACAAACGTACTTTGAAAAAGCATATCGGAAAAAGTCATTGTCTGTTGTGTCTTATATATTAATTTATTTTGTTTACTTATATCAATGCTGTTGGTCCATTGCATAAAGCATAGACATATTTATATAATTTCTTTAATTTTTATTATTACAATTTTTTATTGTTTAATAGCAAACACTATTTTGTAAACATGGATGACGCTGTGGTGAGGGGTGAATAACTAGAGTATTCGTTGAGAGACGATAGTTACCATTACATCACACACAAGTTCAGATGAACTGTTAAAATCAACAAAAAGGTCGCTCGAAGTCTTTTTGGCCTTTGTAAATCATTATTATTAAAATTATTAGTTGAAATAACACTAAACTTGGACCCTTAGTGACAGCACCCATTAAAACGACGCTATTTTCGTGCGCTAGTCAGTGTGTTTAAGAAATAAAGAACAAGTTTATAAACTTCAATGGGAATTGAAGTGGGTCGGTCAAGTGATCGAATCCTGTGAAGGCCGAAGGCCTTCTCAGAAGATTTGATCACGTACCGACCCACTTCAACATGTTCAATTCCCATTGAAGTTTATAAACTTGTTATTTATTACTTATATATACATTTGAGATGGACAATTGAATATTAAATGAAATATATGCGGATATAAATATTGCACTAACCGATCGCCGTAGATTTCCGTCAAAACTACGCAAGGTGTAAATCGGCTTGAAAGGCGGTTACGCTTCACATTAACTAGGCTAAGGATTCTATTTCGAAAGGGATATTATGTTAAAGGCTACTTGTGATCAGTATAAGTGAACAGATTGTTGTCAGGAAATCTTTTTATCTGAAAATTGATAATCAATGCTAAAAAGACACAAGAAACACGTCCGAAAATTGATATAAAAAGTTGGAGGAATTTCGGTAGCCTAAAAGGGATGGATGGATCCGATGGATTGAGACACTTGTCCGAGCCAGTTAATTTGCAATCAGGTATTAAATTTGATCAAAAACATTCAATCTACGATTTCAGTAACAAAAGAATTATTAATGATGTAAACACGGAGACACTGGCAACTTACATTGAAAGTCTACAAAAGCGCCGATCGAGGTGTTTGTCAGCTGTCCGTGACGTGATTGCACTGCTTTGAATTTTTCCAACAGATTAACACATTTATCGTGAGTAGAATTTAATGAAAAAAGTGATGGTTTTAGCATATATCATTATCATGAAGATTTAACTTAATGTCTACCAAAAAATAAGGATAAACGTTAGAGATTGTGCAGCTGACAAAAGTGACATAAAACTTGTAAACAAAGGCTAGTTTCTATCGGTATATTCTCTATGTACACAGGTTTAATCGATCGCCAAAACAATTTATGAAGTACTAGTTTACGTTGTAAATAAAACAACTATTTTACTTGCTTATTTTGTTCATTTTCTATACATGAAAATCAAGTCCCTAGAGCAAGTCATTTTATTTTATATTTTACATGCGTATGTACCGGTAGATATTATTACGCCGTGTGATTCGGCCATGTATTGATCTTTGACCTGTGACAAACTTCATACAGAATTGAAGACATTTTCTCTCTGTATGTTTATATAATGGAATGATACCACAAATGTATATATTATGTTTTATTAAGAGTACGAGTTCCCTAATGAGTAATGTATCTACGATACAGTAGGAAACGGGTATTCTAAATGGCTTGTGACATGAACTCTCTCAAACCAATGAGTCCAGAATTCAATGTGGAAATAATTAACCTAACAATTAATATGAAGAACGTCAGTCAATAGCTCTGTGCTAAAATGTATTTGCTGACAAAGTCATTGTATCGACCATAGAACTTACGAAATTATGACTTTAAACTTGACTGCTTATATTCTTGTATCATCAACTTGTTTGTCAATAATTTTCCGATCTCGATGGATGTTTAGTCTTGCAACAAAATTAAAAAGAGGCCCACGGGCCTAATAGGTCACCTGAGTATTATGTAACAACTTTCCAGCGATTGAATTCGATTCGTGTTTTAAACCTGTTTTAAAAGTCATGAAATTCACAATTTTGAAAAAAAGCACCATTGCTAATCATAATTATACACTAAGCATGCTTACTTTGGTTACTTTATACCAAGAGGTAGATCAGAGAAACAAAGAAA
>NW_026925093.1:0-25439 GCF_032062105.1 Saccostrea cuccullata
ACCCTTGACAGACAGCTCACTTTCATTGGCAGCTAAGATACTCTGGCTAACCTTCTGCAGCTTTGGCCTTATGTTCTCTGCAATTTTCTCGTACATTGCTGAGGACAACAATGTCAGTGTTGCCCCTGTGTCAACCAGGAATTTAGCTTGGGTACCTTGCACAGAGATATCTATGTACATGCCTGCTTCATCCAGGGAAGATCCAACACCAATTGATCCACTAGGACAGGCTGACGTCTGTTTACTTCGTACTGGCCTGCCTAATCCCTTTTTCTCTTTTGAATCCCTGTGTTCACTTTTACAGGGCCGTCTCTTCAGCTTTGGGCAGTTGCGTTTTATGTGGCCTTCCTTGTTACACTCATAACAACGCAACGGTTTGCCTCTCGCTTGTTTGTCATAGGTTTTACTGACTGACCTATTCAGCTTCAGTTTTCGAATCTCGTTGGTTAAGGTACTCATGTTAGTCTCCATGGACTTCATCCATGTTTCAAGACTGGTCTGGCTAACCTCTGAAGCTAACCTCTGAAGAGGTTTCTGCTCTCTGAGTGTTCTGCTGCCGATTGTTTCGTGCACTTTTGGGGCTGAGGGGGATCGGTGGGTCACGGGAGTGCAGCCCCTGGGGGGATAGGTGGGTCAAGGGAGTGCAGCCCCTGGGGGGGGGGATAGGCGGGTCAAGGGAGTGCAGATTAGGGGGTTCTAAGGATAGCCGGGTCAATTCAGTACATATGTTGCATCATCTTTTAGATCTATTGCATCATCTTTATATATCTATTGCATCATCTTTATATATCTATTGCATCATCTTTTCACATACTTGTTGCTACTCGATTTTGGCAAATATTGCAAGAATTTGATTATGACGTCATCTCATTCACAGTGATTTTCCAAAACATTAACAAATAACACACAATAGAAACAAGAACACAGCAATTTTATTCAAGTGAAAAAATACAACAATTTACTTTTTCTTCTTCTGTGCCTTATCGGTCATCAGGGATAGTTTCCTCTTGTGAGTAGTGCTGGGTCCTGGATTCTCTCTGTTTTCTTCCTTTTTTTTCTCTTTTTTGTCTCCTTCTTTCACTGGAGGTTTGGTCTGGTGGGTCCCTGAGATCTTAGGTTCCTGAGGCTTTTTCTCCAGTTTTTGTACTTCTTTGACGAATTGTTGATCCTCCTCATCCTCTGTACACTTATTAGCCCAATGGCCAAATTTCCCGCACTTGTAGCACAAATCTTTCTTGGGGCAATCTGGGGCCCAATGCCCTAACTCTTTGCAGATGTAGCATGGATCCGTCTGTCTAGTTTTCTTTTTTTCTCCCGATTCCCCTTGTCCTTCTTTTTTCTGGTAAGTGCTTCCTCCTCCTCTCATTTTATCTTGCATGTTAGTAACTTTCACTTCTAATTTGGATAATTTGGCACGAATCAAACAAAATTCACTGGCGTTGTAAGTTTTCAGATCAGTCAGCTTGTTTTCATGATGACCCACCTTCTCAGCAATATATTTCAGCGTGTTGTCATGATGTCGCACTTTCTCACCAATATAATTCAGTTTGTTGTTAAGATCACTCACCTTGTTGTTCATATCATTCATCTTGTTGTCAAGAGCGGACAGCATGTTAACAATCCCATCCAGAGTTGTATTTAATAGGCCCATATCTTCTTTATTCGCATATTCTGGAAGATTATACATGCCCAAATCTAATCCCACTGCATCCTGTGACTCTGGCATGGGGGCCCCTACATAACCTTCAGGTGTCACATAGTTGGGGTTGTCTGTAGTATTCATCATTGCTTCTGCCATAATATTTTTTCACGTCTGTCAAGTTCGAAATGTCAAGCAAGACTGATCCTCAAATCCCAGCTCCGCTTTATATACCTATCTGTTGCATCATCTTTTAGATCTATTGCATCATCTTTATATATCTATTGCATCATCTTTTTTATATCTATTGCATCATCTTTATATATCTATTGCATCATCTTTATATATCTATTGCATCATCTTTTTATACCTGTTGCATCATCTTTTTAATACTTATTGCATCATCTTTTTTGATACCTGTTGCATCACCTGTAAGGGGGGACCGTGTGCCAAAAATACGATTTACCTACGTTTTATACGGAGGGGGTATAAATGAGAAGAAAAGTCTGATCCTTTCTTCACAATCGACTATCATGTCAACCCTGATACACACTCACTCTCTGATTTTAGATGGGTATGATTGTTTAGTACGATGGGCACAAAATCACCAAGAATCTCTAACCCCGGAGGCAGAACAAGTATTTCGGGAAGCGAGCACTATCATGGAAACCCTTCAAGATTTATGGTTACAATGCCTAGCCTTATCACATCATGCGACGACCATGGGGAGACTAGCTACCATACATTTTCTATGTCGACATATGAAAACAATTCTGCCCCAGAAATGGTACGGACTGAACCTGACCCGTTATTTCGGAAAGCCTTACAGTTTCCTGACCCATCCCCAAGCGGGCAAAGTGATTTTATTGTGGCAGGACATAGATGCGATGGAGAAAGTATGTATTCAATACGGAATGACTGGAAATTTCACACAGGCTAGGAAATCCCTGACTTTTAATACCAGCCTCAATCAAATCTACGAATTACCCCCCTGAAAGACCGGAGAAGTCCCTGGTTGCAATTAGTAGCGGATCGAATACGATTTCGGAGGAGAATTCGACAGTTAGAAGCTTTGTTAGTTTTTAAGAATTAAAATAAAAAATCATGTAATACTACATCAGTGTTATGTTATTGTATGACGTCATATACACTCGGGTTCGGGATCGGGTTCCCTGAATTTCCCTTTGTCACTGTTAATGTAGTCGATAAATTTACCATCGAATGTTGATGATTTGATGTGGTCTATAATTGGATAAAACATTGTGTATGATTCATATTAATGATTGAAAGTTGTTTAATATATATAGTATTCGATGTTTTAACTGTTATCTTATTTTATATTGTATTGTGTACGGAGAATGGAAAGATGTTGAATATCCATAAGTTTATCAATTATTTACATGATTTCTTGTTTTACACGTTAGGTGGCGCTATTTTCAAAAGCGATTTTTTTGTGTTAGCCTATCACATGTCAAGATGTTTAATCACATGATTGATTATCGATGTTGCCGCCATATTGAACTGTCGTTTGCTTTTTTCAAAAGCGATTTTTTTGTGATAGCCAATCACAGGTCAGGATTTTTAATCACATGATGGATTATCGATGTTTGCCGCGATATTGGACTATCGTCTGCTATTGTGTATAAATACAGACCCTCCGAGCGCCCAGTGTCATTCCAGCCTAGCTGATTGCCAGAGTAAGAAAGAAAGAAGTAAGAAGTAAAGAAGAAGAAGATGTCCGGAGGGAATTTTTTTTATGAGGATCTCTTTCTCATCCCCGGAATAGTTTTTGAAAACGTGTTGATCCTGAGACGATTGGATAATCAAAGGGAATTGATACGAATCAATCTAGCCAGGTTCCAAGTGAACGACAACCATAGACGGAGGGCCCACCCGTACAGGAGAGTTGCACCTCGCCACGCCACCCCCACCGCCGCCACCCCCTTCCAGACCCACTACACCCAGAAGAGCCCCCCAAGTCCAAGCAGGAACCAGCGAATTCCCCCCTGGGGGTTTTTGTGTTCTGCCATGTTGATATTCTGGTGCAGTTTATGTATGATCGGAATCCACACGCAGTAACTTTGTATGCGGACCGCTGCCTCCAACGGCCTGCATGCATCTTATGTGCAGCTCGCATAGTAGAACGGGGTTTACCATGCCCCTTGTGCCAGTAATGCACCTGATCCTGTCCAGTGCAACCCAAAAAACCAGAAGGTCAAACACTGATTTAAAAACCAAGGATTCCAGTGATGGCATGCAAGTCAGCCCATGTAGTCCAACACCTTCTAGCCCATTAGTAGAAGATAGCTGACCCTCACCAGAAACCAAAACCAGAGAAAAAACCAAAAAAAAATTAAAAAACCAGAAAAAACCAAAAAAAACTACAAAACCAGTTTTTTATAACAAACGGCCCTTTTAAGGGCTACCCAATTGTTTCGAAAAGATGCCTACTTAAACAGTCAAAAAAAAAAGAAACATTGTGTTTCTCTCAAGTTATAACACCAGGTCACTTTTTTTATTTTTTTTTTTTTATAACTTCATAAATTTTTTTAAAACTTTTAAATTTTTTAACTTATAAATTTTTTAACTTTTTAATAATAACCCCTTTTTATAAAATAAATTCACATTAAAACACACATTCTTTAATTTTTTTTTTTTCATCAAAACAATAACACATACATACATACACTTTATGTGGATAAAAGAATGTATTTTTGTCATAAGTGTGTGTACAAATTATTTTTTTAATAATTTTTTATTTTTAAAAAAAAATTCAGGTAAATCTACAATCTCTTGGAACTAATTCTCTGTTTCTCACTTTAGATTTAAGAACCCCATATTCTTCATAGTCACCTTGTCTATAAAAGGTTCTTTCCAATTCTGGGGTACTGTGAGACATATCAAAACAAGTTAATTTATGAATCTTTCTGTACATGTATCTCCCTTGAACTCTGTTTTTCATTTGAATGAATCCTCTCACATGATGAAGTTTTCCAGTTTCTGGATGCCTTTCTTTTTGTAAGATCAAGTATTGATAATCACTTCTAATGATTTGATCTACATCTTCCTGTCTGCACCCAGTTAAATCAAATATCCAATTTTTGGCTACTCTAAATCTGTCTATTTTTAACTTAGCAATATATCCATTGCCTGTATTTTCTTGATGTTTGTTTTGATAATGAGTCTTAATATCTTCCAAGAGTTGAGTTTGGATTTCTTTCATTATTTTGTAAACTCTTCTCCTCTGTGGATTTTTAAAATCCCTGGGTCTTTTTATCAATCTTTTTTTTCTGATATCTCTTTTTTCTTATCATCTATAAACTTGACTTCTTCTCTAGTCAAAGGTCTTTCAGGGTAATTCAAGTAATTCTTACCCTCTATGGGTAAGAAATGGTTGTATTCTTCATTGGGTCTTTCTATGTAATCTCTCGCATCATTAGGATCACTCTTTTTTTTTTTTTTTTTTTTTGGACTTAATTGGATATATTCTTCTTGAGAAATGATCTCAATAGTCCCATCATCATGTATTTGAATTGGTATACCTCTGTCTACATCTTTCTCTAAATGAACTCTCTTTTCAAACTGAATTTTACTCATTCCTTTACTCTTTTCTTTACTAGAGGTGTTACCCATAGTTGAGACAACAACAGTACTGAGTGTTTTTTAATTTCACACCTTGAATTTATACCTTTCTGTGAAACTATCATGGGGAAAACAACCCAAATATTAAGAGGAATGTAAGAGTGATTTTTTGAAATATTTGTGATATGTATGTATATTGTGCATAAAATCCCATCCTAGTCTTTTAAGTCCCAAAAAACATGGTCATGACACAGTTTCTGATATTAAATGTCTTTTTTTTTTCTGTTGTAAAAGAAAAATTTTCACTTCTCAAAGTAATTTTTTTTTTCTTCAGAAAACATGTTTTCTCAAACTCCATAACTCATTGAAAGCAATGAGGTAAATAACTATTACTTGTAAGTACAAACTCTTTTCATTTTTTTTTTCTGGTAGTTTTCCTTTTTTCTGGCAAAGTTTAAATGTGATTTTAGATAACATGTAACTTTAATTTGTCTAAAAGTTTAAAAATCATCTTTCATTTTAACAATACAGAAAAGATGAGGGATACCATTGATCACTATACCTTAAAAAATGTCATTTAAATCATTTACATTTTATTTATCTCCCCATTCTATACTGAATACCCAACACCTGTTTTGTGTTTTGAAAAATAATCTATGGTTAAAGGGGGATAACCCTACTTTTCAAAAAGGCTGTTTTTGTTAACAGACAAAAAATCAAATGGATTTATTCAGGTTAAAAAAAAAAAAAAAAATTCATGGAATTTTTTTCTCTGCTTTTTTTTCTTTTTAATATCATTTAGCTTCTTACTTTTTTTTCAGTTCTTGGTAATACTATAGAATAAAATCTGCATGAGTATGAACTCTCATCATATCCCATTGTTTTCCTGCAAGGGTTTTTTTTTCACTTCATGTTTTGTTGTTGTTGTTGTTTTTGTTTTTTCTCATAAAAAAAAAAAAGACAAAGTTTAACATGAAAATCAAAATATGCAACATTAAAAAATTTATATTATTTGGTAGAGTTAAAATAAATAATTTCCCTTCACTAATTAATGTCTCATCCCTCAAGCAAAAACAATATCAAAAAATTAAAATGTTTTTAATGTGAGTATAGATGCATCAACATTTTTTTTTTCTTTAATTTCCTGGAATGATAACTTTGTACAGCTTAAAAATTTAAAAGATCAGGGTTTTTTTTTTCATCTATTCAATGGTAATATACATGAATATTTCTGGTATGTCTTTTTATTTTTTTCAGAACTTTTAATTTATTAGAATACAAATAATATGGACACTCACATACTTTAAAGTGATGTTTTTCAAAAAAAAAAAAAAAAAAAAATAAAAATAAAAATAAAGAAAAAAAAAAAAAATAAATAAAAAAACGGATAGTCTTCTCTCTGTGATATACATGTTATGATTTTTTAGTTTAAAATTTCAAAGGTCTAGAAAAAATTCTGAAGAGATGTCACTGAGGTTTTCAATTATAAAACACCACTGGCTTCTTCTGATCCTGGACAATATGTAGAAGGCTGTGTATATGTTTCCTTGACTGATGAACAGAATGTGCTATCTGAAAAAAAAAAAAATGTTTTCTTTCAAACAATATTTTTTTTAAATAAAAATTTCCAATGCTGAAAGGCTGACTGCACAACATGAAAATACCAAATTCATTATCCCCATCTATAAATTTACCTCTGATAAAATAAATTTCCCTCTTCTAAAATTTCTTAACTTTCTCCAATTTACCTTCTATACTCCAAAATGGGGTGGTCAGGTTCAAACTTGGTATGGCCAGCTATTAATAATCTGTTAATCATCTGTTTATGGAGACCTAAAATTGAACAATAATATATTTAGATTGTAGTGTTAATATTTTTTTTTCATTGCTTGCAGAAAAAAAAAATAATCATCATTACTGTTAAAATATGATAATGTAAAGAACTGATATGAAAAGTTGGTCATACAGAATACCCTGTTAGTGTAGCAAAATCTATGTTTTTAAAAAAACTGTAACATTTATCTTTTGCATAAAGACATATTTTTGTAAAGAATTTCTCATAACTTTGAAAAAAAGTAGTCTTATTGTATAATAGGGTTAACTTAAAATTTTGTAGACTTAAAAGTTGTACATGATGTGTTACACATCTTACATATGTAACCATTTCATTTCAGGGTATTCAGCATATATTGTGGTTTTGTCTTAAATTTGTTGGCTTATGTAATCAATAATTTGAGAATACTTAAATTAGGAAATATATGAGAGAATAAACAAGAAAATTAAACCTAATAAAATGTTTTTTACTACAAAGGGGTTTATCTATAAGTACATTTAGTCTATACAATTAAGGTATTTGTGTATGAAATAAACTTGCATTTGAGCATTTTAAGACAATTGGAAACATTACTGTAACCAGTTTAAAAAATGATTAGATTCACTGTCAGCATGTTATTTCTTGTAAAATAAATGAGAAAACAATTTAATTTTATCTGAGTCAGGTTTTTTTAAATGTAAATAAGAAGCATTGGAAGTTGGGAATATTTCACAAAGTTGATTGAGCATAATTAATTTATACAAATTTTTTTTTTTTTATACATAAGTGAATAGAATTGGAAAAATCTCTGTATTAAAGAAAGCAAATTCTAGGGCTGTGTATTGAGCCAAAGTTTTCGATAGGATACGATACAATATTTTTTAAAGTGATATGCGATATATTGGATTCTAAAAAAGTCTATCAGAAGTGGCTTCTAAATCATTTTAATGCATAAATTTTATAATAATTAAGTGTTTTATTACTCATTCTAAAGTTCTTGTCTCATTGTCTTTACAAATAACACTTCAAACTAAAACTTTTGATGACAGTAAAATCAACATGTTCAAATAAATTTCTCTGTGTATTTTGTAATAATTATAAAAACTGTGTTATTTCCTTACAAATCATTTAATTATTGAACAGTTTTAATTCAAAAAAGTAAAATATAATCTTTGGTGATTGAAATTCCTATCTTTTTAACAAAATTAGAAGAAAACTGTCTCTCCGATAGGTATTGGAAGTTATTTTTCGATACGATATTTTTTTTGAATATCGATACGTATCGATATATTGATACAGCCCTAGCAAATTCTACTAAAAACAGATTCTTTGCAAAACAAGTTAATACATGTTCATTTTACTTTGCTATCTTGAACATTAATCTCAAAGTCCTGGATATCTCAGTACATCTAGAATCAGTTTTTTTTTTTCTCTCTCCAAAAAATTAAATGCTACCTGTGATAACTCTTCATAAATAATCCATACCACAGAGATGTGTTGTTTCTGTTCCTCAGTTAACCAAGCCTCAGTTATCCAAGTGAAATCCCCATCTTCACCCTAGTCATAGTACTTAAAAAATGCACCATGTAAACTATACACCTCCTCCCTTGCAATTTTTCTCTCCTTCATTTACCAAGTAAAATGTCTTCTTTCCTGATATGATAATAAAGTACAAGAAATGACTTGAAAATATTTTATTGACAAAAAGTCATCAAGTTAACTTTTGTCTTCTCTTATTGTCATAATTTTTTACTAAATAATATTTTTGTCAATGTTCAAATCTGTATCAGTATTTAAGTAATTACCAATGGTTATTTATTTTGCTGTATTCTAATTTAACATTTTTATCTTTTAAAGACTGTTATTGACACCAAATCAAAGTCTACATTCTCTTCACACATACAATATCGAAACCAAAAAAAAAAAAAAAAAAAAAAAACCTGAACATGATGAACTTTTGAAATCCTAGGAATCCTAAAGTAAAGTTAGCAGATCCAATGTACATGCTGGACATGATTGGTTTGTGTTGCTGGACATAACTCCCAAGAATAATGGAACTTCCACAGTCATACTGTTGATACCTAAAATTTTAGAGAAATATAACTACCCTATTATCTTAACTGTCTTTTGGTATAGCATTCCTCCAAAGATATGAGTGTGTAACCTTCCTATGGAAGTACACTGCATAAGTGATTGTCCTGACCTGTTTGTGTTCTGACACTTTGGTTTCTCTCTATACACCTATGTAAAAGACATCTTTTTTAAAATACATGGGTGGCATTATTGATATTGAAAGTACCTTTTGTGAATGAAGATTCATGCGCCAGCCTCCAAAGTATATTTAAACAGGAGAGAAGGTTACAATCTTTCCCCATGCACTCATAAGCAGATCTCTAAGGGCAATAAAGGTTCAGTAGAAACCCCCAGGATCCACATTATAGTATTCTTTCCCTGTAAATATAATGTCAAATATTTAAATGAAAAATTCAGAAATTTTATAAGCACTTGGATAGAAAACTTGAAATCTTTACCAATTATGCTTTTAAGGAAGCTGAGGGTTAATAAATTAAACATCTGATATAACTTATTTCTTAGATATCTGTTAAGATATCTTCAGCTGTTAACTATCATTTGGCAAAGAAAAATTTCACACATTTTAGTTTTAAAAATTTGATCATTTTTGTAAATATATGGAGCTCTTCTTCTTCTTCTATAGGAGATCAATATAGTCTAAAAATAACCATGACCACCAAGCCCTCATAATTTCAAAAAAAGATCATATCATCTACTTATCAATTCAATTAATTTGAAAATATAATCAAGCATATGTAAATAAATAAATAAATAAAAATTACAATTGTATCTCATTGAAACTTTACCTTCAAGTTTGATTGTTTCTATGTTGGTTGACTAACTATGTATTTCCAAAGGAATTTGGGCAGACAGGCTGAACTTCATAGAGAATGGATTATAGATGGTTAGGAACAATACATATCTTCCAGGTTGAGGACTGTATAGAAATAAAACCATTTTGTTAATATGACAAGGAACTGCATGAAACATTGCATGTTTAAATACAGTGCCAAAAAGTTCATGAAAATAGTTCATCATGTTATCTTTAGATAACAAAAGAAGCACAGTTATTGTATTAATATCACAAATACAAAATGATTATCAGTGTAATTTTTAGACACTAATAGACTTTTTTTATTAACAGCAGATTCAATTTTGGTTTAATACCTGTCAGTACAGCATACAAAAAGATATTAGCATATACAACATGTAGTCCTACATTTTTTGAAAAGCTCATTACCAAGAAACAAAAGTGAAAATGAAAATATATGTATGCCATATATACCACATATTTAGAATCAAAACAAGGATAAACCTTTTGTAGATTCTTACTTTTTCTTTTATTACATTCCTTATAGATCACAATTTAGTAAGTCTGAATTCCATGGGTAACAGACATAATGCATTTAATGGAATTATATCATAATTTATGCAAAAGGACTTATTAACAATATGAAGTTTCCTTAGTATATTTTAGACAAAATAAGACTGTGCTTATATGAATGTTAGAGATATGAGATCACATAAGAATTACACGGTAATTAAATTAAACCATATAATCATGGTTAAATGCAAAAATGACATTCATAGGAAATGTAAACAAAACAAAGACAAACTTACCAGAATTATCCAAATATATGCCCAATTAAATAATCCAGTGAAATAACATCTTAGCTGATCCTGAAAAAAAAGCATACAATATTCAGTGATACACAAATTAACCTCATTTTACAAAGGAAGTAAAGCAACAATTGACAGACAAAAGGGACAGAAAAACATGTTTAAATGTAATGCAAAAATAATATCTCTTATATATGGATACCTATACTCTAATCAATCATATTAAATGTCATTCGTAAAATGTATTTTTTTTTAAGACAGATTTTATTTGAGGATCGACTTTTTAAATGATAACATGAATAGCACGCCATACTTTAACCACATGTCAAAACATTCTCTCAAATTACACAGAAATGGATTATTTAGCATAGCTGACATTAAACATATAGGTGAGCGATAACATAATCACAATCATAAACAATGTGAAACAACTTTAAAAGACCTACAGGGTAAATTACAAGCCTTTTTCACTGGGGTAAAATCTTGCGGAGATTCATCATGGCGGCCTTATTTACATAGAAAATTAAGTCGTACTTGAACACATTCACTCAACATTGGAGAAGAGATTATATAAGATTTCTGGGAATTCACCTTTTATTCTGCGTGAATATTTAAGATGAATAGAATGTGTTTAGTTTAATAGGTACTTTATTGGAATTTGGGAAAGTCTATATGTGTGGTTTTTATTGAATTATATCAGTTTACATTTAAAAAAATAAAATACATTTATTTTTTATGTTTTATGTTTTATTTTTTTTTTATTTATTTATTTATTTATTTTTTTTTTTTTTACATTTTTTTTTTCTAAAAGTTTCTTTTTAAATTTAACATTTAAATTTTTTCCTTTTGATTACCAGGCTTTAATAAGTGAACTGCATACAACTGAATGCATTTTTTATGGCAAAGCATTAATAATGGAATAATATATATAAACCTCACCCATACATAAACAGGAGTGAAACTGAAAAGCCATGCAGGTTTGCATTCTTAATCTTATTTTTGTTTACTATATGTTTGACTTGTGTCACATGTGGTTTTTTGTCCAATTGAATAAATAAATAAAAAGAGGGGGGTATCCTCTCCTTAAGGTTTCTGTAACCACTAGCACAATCTCAATAAAAACAGCACCTTTTAGAAAAAGCTTATGGCTTTTTTCCAGTTTTATGTTAGACAGACTTATTTTCTTTGAACTGTGTTCATGTGAAATTGAATCCTTTTGACCTTATACCTTAAAATTGAAGAAGTAAAAAATTATACCTGTTTAAATTGATCAGTGAGATACTTTAGCAACAAAAATAAAGGACCTGTGACCTTTGTATTTATAACAACAACACTTTTTTTAAAATTCAAAAAATTTATTCAATGATTTACACTTCTATTTCTTCTTCTTCATCTTCTGATCGGTCCTCAATCACTCGAGTCAACAAAAGTCCTTTGTTTTCCATCGACTCTTTAATCTGGGCAAAGGGGATGCGACAATATACGTACTGCCTAACGCCGTGATAATCTGGAAAAGTCAGTTCTTTTTTCTCCATCTTGAAAAAATGTTTCACACAATCTCTGATGTCCGAGTACCAAAGACTTTCATTCAGTACCGTGTTCACAGGTGTCCCATCTTTCATAGAATGTTGAGTACAGGTGACCCATTTGTATTGCTGATAATGTTGGTTGATTTTCACCTTCACTCTAGGTCCTCGAAGAGATGGGATTTTCACTCTTTTTTCCAACCACACATTCTCCAGGGAATAACCTGGATGATTTTCATAGAAATCCATGATGGCTCCTATTTTACTTTTCATCCATCCTCCTTGCATGTACATGAACTGTGTGAAGGGACTCTCACAATACCAACGATAGTGCATCTTTGAAACAAAACACGTCTGACTTGATCCGTGTCCTTTTTTCAAAATTGGGTACAATGAGCGCAGGGTACTCCCAGCTCCGCTTTATATACCTTTACTGTTGCATCATCTTTTTGATATCTATTGCATCATCTTTTTTATACTTGTTGCATCATCTTTTTGATATCTATTGCATCATCTTTTTATATCTATTGCATCATCTTTATATACCTGTTGCATCATCTGTAAGGGGGGCCGTGTGCAAAAAATATGCTTACCTATGCATTGTGACGTCATCCTTACAAAGCTAGTGTATATAGAGCGCCGCTTTGACTTCACTGCGCTTATTATTTAGCAATCATGTCTTTTGCGTGGAGAATTATGTATTGGTACGAGGAAGAAAAGAAAATATGCCATCACTGCCATAAGGAGACGAAAGAGGTATGGAAATACGCCGCCTACAACCATGCGGGAAAAATTGTTAGTTGGTACTGGGGATGCAGTGAATGTAGAGAACCTATACCACACTGGGTGATAGAAGACCCCCCTTCTTTAGAGGATTGTGCCTGTGATTGGTGCCTGAAATATTTCCTGTGGAAATATCCTGTGGAGAAAATCACATCCCCTTGGGCCAAGCTCATGAAAAGAAATAGAAAAATTGAGAAATGTCTTTCCTGCTGGGAATTTAACACTCAAGGGAGATGGAAATGCGGACAATGTATGAAATACCCCTGCTGTGAAAAGTGTGTAAAGAACCTCTTTGAGACGTCCTACCAGAGATGTCCTTTATGTCGATATGATGGAAATAAATGGCCTTTTGAACAATAAAAGTGTAAATAAAAACAAGTCTTGTTTTTTTTTTTCTATCTCAGTGAAGTGTATCTTAATGTAGTTCTATACTCGCCACTAAATGGGCTCAATCTTTAAAAATCTGCTTTTATAAGATAGACATACATCCCAGCAATGGATAGACACAAGAAAAATTATATGTCAACATGTTCACTTTTCCGCTATAGCCTATCGGAGTATATACCCCGAAATGTAAAATACTGAAATTTTACCTATCCTAGATTTTGTTGTATATAAATTAATTCTAAATACTGAACTTTTATACCCAAAATAGAGTAGAAACATGTTAGTAAACAATATATAATCATTGTTTTGCATGGATTATTATAAATAGATGCACTCTGTTAGGCTATTGTATCAAAATTTAATGTGAGAAAATATGCTTCATAGGAAAATCTCGGTCATTTAAAAAAAAAAAAAATATGGACTCAAACTTCGTAAATTTACATTATTTTTACTAAATTATACTTAAGAAAAATAATAAGCTTAAAAAAAATATATATATATGTTGACACATTACTTTTCGTGGTATGAGCTCTACACTAAAGGGACCCCCTATTTTCTTTCTTTCAGAAGTAATATATTGCCACATATTTCTGTAATACTGTTAATGTTTGAGTGTATACTTGTATTAACAAAGTTGTACATAATTTAAAACAATAATTATACAAACCCAAAACCTATTGTCCCTAAAATTTATCTTATTTTACTCAAAAAAAAAATAATAATAAAATAAAAAAATAAAACACACTTGTCTTTAAATTGGAGACGATGAAAATGAAAGTAATTCACTGATTCTCATAAACTGGATGATTTTGCTACAGAAAGTAACGAAGTGTGCTGCAAGTGAATCAACTTTTGTCAAATACTTATTCAAAAGATAATTTTGCATTGGGATTCGTGGGTAAGCAGGTTAGGGGAGGGGGGTATGCGTTTTATGCAATAATTATTATTCAAAGTAAATATTGTAATGATTGATTAGTAAAATCCATAAATTGTCAAAGTTAATTCGTAGTCATTACTTTTCTTCCGAATTATCACTATTAGCTTCAACTTGGCCGCCGACAATAGTAGCCTCGATAGTTTGATACATGTTCTGATGTAGCATGTATATGGTCCGTGTTTTCGGCGCGGCATATAAAACATGCATCATTCACAGAAATATCGTTTTATTACCTAATTATTTCTGTCAATCAAAAGTTGTTCCCAGCCTTCTCTTTTTAATTAATTTATCCTTAAACTGTAGAATCTGTGTTTGTTGACGCAACCGACTTCGAGCAAAATCGTTACTGGATATTTAAAACGCTCAGTAAAAGTCAAACCAATATAGTTGAAAAATCTCATCTTGGAAAAAGGAAGCGCGGTTCCGGTTTTACTATTCGTAAATGACGTAGTGAGAGTATAGACCTACTTTAAGGGAAAAATAACTAACAACATCAGAATGTTTGATGTCTATGGTTTATTCATAACAACAAGAACATCATTATAATAACAAACATTCAAAACTTCTGTTCAGTTCTTTTTGTATGGGAAAAGGTCTCCTCATGTACAAATAGTCTGTTTCACAACGGTTACCACAGGCATTGAATCCTTTTACGATCACTTCTTTCAAATAGTCTTTAATACAATCTCCAGCTTTTTCCATCCATTTCCCTTGAAACAAAGTGCTTTCGGGTCCCTGTCTTTGGTGAGGCAAGACGTAATTGATTTTCCATTTGAATTCTCCATATTTAGGTGGTTTAGGTGAGCATATGGCCATGGTGTGTATCTTTGGCCATTTGCGGTCCGGTAATTTCATTCTCTTATACAGGTAGATTTCATTGAGACCTGTTTGTCCTGGATTCTGATCAAAGAAATCTTGAATACATTTCTCTTTGTTTCTCATCCATCTTCCCTTTAAACTAGTCCCTTCAGGTTCTACTATTTTCCAACGATACTCCATGATGTGCTCTGTCCCTCACTCAGATCAGAAATGATCCTCTTAGGGTTTGGGTGTCTCCTTTTTATATAGACTCTCAGGTGTAATTATTTTTAGCTTGCAGAAAAAAACCAATAGAGAATTTTTAATTAGGAATAATTCAAAAATCTCATTCTTTTATCACTGAGTGTGGTAAAAAAAAAAAATTTAGGTGTGAGGAGCTTGCTTAACAATAGAAAACCCCAAATTTGGCTTCTGTCCTTTATTTATAGTTAACACAGAAATAGGCGTTTGGACTGTTGAATCTCGCCTCGACAGATGGGGCAAAACTGAAAGGAAGGAGCACACAAGGCACAGCAGCATACGTGTCCGCAAGGTAGAAAAACGATTTGTAATTCCTCGTCTAAACAAATGTGACATTTTCCTCGAGCCTGGACGTCTGGTTGTGGGTTCAGTAGAGGTTTGATCTCAGGTAAAGGTTTATATCCCTGTTGTTCTAAACACGTAATAAACACATTCATCACCCACCCTCGTCCCTTATACAGATTGATGTAAGAACAATTGGGGTTCCAATAAGCATGTTCTACACAAGGATCGTCCTCGGGATCCCAATTAGAAAAAGTAAATCCACAATGAAAACAGGTAGCGCTATCTTTCACTCCCCTGTAGTAAAGCCCGGCTCGAGCTAGGTCTGGTATTTTTCCTAAGAGAGGTTCTGGCCATCCCTGCTCAAAAGTAGCTTCTCTCTTTGAGAGCCGAGCATACTGGGGATAACGCATGGGTTGATCTAACAATTTCTCAGTCATGACTGAACTTTTGATTTGTATTGCCCCCCTTTTTATAGGGAAGAAGAAAAACAACAATTCAATTTTTTTAATTCAAAAAAAAGTCAAACATATTAACATATCAATAACCATAAGGTAAAGTGTTATAAGAAGGTAACAATTGTCTCTTATCATATACAATTCTATACTTTTTCTCTAATGGTTTGGTCACGAGCTCATGATCACGGGTCCTCTGGATTTTGTCGGGATAAGGGACTGTGACTTCCTCTATTTCTCCTTTGAGCATTTTTTCTAAAGTCTCTAGTGACACGATCTGGGAGGTACGATGGTTGAGAGTGATTCCTTTGACTTTAAGGGTCTCGGTTCCTTTGTCCGTCCGGTAACCATAATTTTTAGGGCCTGCCGACATGAATTTTGTGATGTGATCCCCGTCTAATTCGTCTGTCCATTCTCCTAAACTATTGCCCAAGGTAGGATTAAAAGCTCCTTCTATATGTTGGTAAATGATACTGTCCGTATCGAAATAAAGGACCCGATCTCCTAAAGGTTGTAAAGTCTCGTAGAGGTGTAAGCGGGCATGCGCGGTAGTAAAACAAGCCAGGACCACGTTTCCAAAGGGACATTCTTCGACGAATTCCTGTTTGTCTTGATAATTCACTAGCATCTTGTCTTCATTGGGGTTCTCTTTATTGACTAAGAGTTGCATGCCCTTGATGTCGAGAGTCGAATCTTGTAAGAGTTGTTGTAATTCCTCTTCTTCGTCCAAGTATCTGGTTTTGGGTAATAACAACCGTTGAGCAAATTTTCCCCACAGACAATTTAAAAAGAGTTTAGCAATGGTTCTTCTCACTGGATTCTTCTCGATACTGAGAATGTCCATCATGAATCCTTCTTTGTATAACACTTGTCGAATGTAATCTTGTTCTTGTTCTGAGGTCTTACAGTCGGGGGGAAATCCGGACGCTTCCTGTTTGATCTTGAGGAAGGTATCGATGTAAGATCTGAATAAATCTTGTCTGCTTTCTTTAAAATGCCATACTTCGTAGATTCGATCTAAGGTATATCCCATGTCCAGGGCTTTATGTAATTCGGTCGTCACCCAAGTACCCGTGAGACTACGTTCCCGGTCGGTGTGTGGACATCGATCTTGAGACGTAGAGTCCTGTCGTTCGGCACACGTGCGACATAAGGGAAATAATAACTTGCCTCCCGTCCGATAAGGTAATACGGGGTGATAGAGGTCTCGGGGAGGTAAGACCCGACAGTGAATGAGACCGAAATAATTTCTCACGTCCTGGAACTCGTCTGTGATGATCTCGGGATGCCCTACGGGAAAAGGCTTGTGTTTCAACACGTAAGGGTATAGGGAACAAACGTCCACGTATCTCATGTCCCCTTCCTCACAATATAATCGGGTGGCATTGGTCCGACCTCCGTACAGGGCTTCTCGAGGTTTCAAAGGATCCGGAATGTCCAGGTTTCCTACAAATTGCTGTAAATTCTCATCTTTTTGCACTTGCTGATCGAAATCGTGCTCCCAGATACTACGGACGGTATACCCCATGTCTTCTAAATCGCCAGTCCTTCTGAGGGTTTCTTCGTGTAATTGCTGGTAAGTAAATTGGGTCCGATGAGGATGAGTTTCGGTCTGTAAACTGGGATAGCAGGTGGGGCATCCGTGCCAATAGCACCCGTAAAATTCGTAGACGGTGCGAGTCGCTTCCTGGTATCCGTCGACGGTATAATTTCCGATCTGGACTTCGCCCCCGTTTCTGGCATGTTGTATGTGACATCCGGTCTGTTGACTCATCCAGGTGAGCCACCGACAGGCTTTAGCCGAATATTGTCGTGCCGGTTGATACCCGAGGTTGGGAATGATGGCTATGGTGTCTTCAGGCATGAATTGTCGACGGTAGGCTAAATTAGCAGCACTGGCAAAAGTGATGGATTCCTGGAAAGGGTCCACATTGACCAAACTCTTGAGGGTGGCTCTAAACTGTGCACAGCATCGGCGTAAAATGTCGACGTCCGAGACACAATACCCTACAAACTCTTTCTGGAAATCAAACACTTTTCCCCTCTGTTGGTCGTACCATTCAAAAAAAGCTTTTCGTCCACTGGTAGACATTTCGTCCGGTTTGTAGAAAGCTGCCGGTGGATAAGGTCCTACGTAATTCTGGTTCTGTTCCGTATTGAAAAAGTGGGGGAAATAGCCTTTCTTCAATTCGTCGAATCCGAAAGCGGAGGGCATCTTGGCTAATGCAAACGGTAAGAAACTATACGAGTCGATGAATTTCAGTCCGCATATTTCCATGTATAAGATCTTACTGCCGGTCATGATGACGTTAGGTTTCAGGCAAGAGGAATGCACCAGGTGATTCAAAATGAACTGTCCGTCGTAGCCTTTGAAGTTATGGGCGATGACGATGGCCTCGTCGTGTACTAAAGTGGAATTCTTAGTACCTGTAGTGGGTTGTAATAACCAGTCCATGAACTTCTTTAAGGTGTCTGGTCCTTGAAATAGGTGCTGACGGGGTCCCATGTGTTGACAATGAGGACAGGGTTGGTCTATGGGTAAGTGACTGCAATGTTGACAGACGCGGTGTGCCACACACAGATTAGGGATGTGAATGCCGGTTTCCTGAGTGCATTCGAAATCGAAATAGATGTAAAACTCTAAGGTCCCTTTCCCCTTCTTCTTCTTCTTGGGTTTCTGTTGTACGTAGCACTGATGATCGGTATCGACGATTTTCTTACAGATCTTACACTGTTTCTGTCCTCCGCACTTGTGATGAGGGAATAATTTCTTAGGTATCCAGGACTGACACTTCTCGCATTGTTCCATTAAATTGCAGACAGTAGTGGTGGTCTTCTTACTATGGGGTTTTAAATGATTTTCGTAGCAGGTCCTGTTCTTAAACATTCCATGGCATTCCTGGCATTTAATCTTGATCCCTTCATCGGGACAATTAGGGTGATGTCCTAAACAAAAGGTACAGCGATGAGGACACTTGGAGCGATGGTCTGTGACCTTCCTGTACCCCACGTCGCAATGATCACAGTAATATTGGTTCCCCGTTACTCCCGGCATGGATATGATGGCATCGTAATGATGGTCGTCTAACAATATGTTCAAACAAGTTCCGTCTCCCCAGCCTTTGAAGATGCGCTCTAAGGTGAGTTTAGTCGAAGTAGACTTGAACTGAAATATTTTCAGTCGATACTGGGGAGCTAACACCTGTTGTAATTTCGGCCACTCTAGGGCTCCACAAGCTCGAGTAATATCACATCCGGCCTGTTCCATGAGGGCTATGGCTTCTCGTTTCTGGTCTAAGGATTCCTTATCGCCTTTCCGCATACGGCGCCATTGTTTTTCCCATTCGGGGTCTGGATGTTCGGGTTTCTGACTGTGTAATCGAGTCACGACGATGGCTCTAGCTAAACAAAATTCATCATGGGGATTGACGATCCGAACGATGGCTCGTTTATTTTTCTTGAAAGTTTCCTTATCCACGTGTAGATGTTTGGTTTTCTGGCCACCACTTCCCTCGGGATACTTGACCCGAAACATATCGAATTCCATGCCCCCGTCGCCCAGTTTGAACTCCTTTCTGGATTGTTGCACGGCTTCAATCTTGTCTAAAATGACGTCCTCGTTAAAATGTTTACATTGCGTAAACTCGTACCAAATCTCTGATTCCAAAGATTTGTGGCGTATGTTCAGGCGGAGGTAATCGTTAGGATTACACTGCATTTTCGATTTGAAAGTTTGTAACATGTCTCTGAATAATCGCCGAACAAATGTTCTGTTTTCTTCCTCTGGAAACTCCTTAAAAATTACAGTGTAAAAATCCTCTTGAGCTTTAAATTTTCTAGAGCGCACCCTTTCATTCACTTTGACTCGATAATACTGGGATATGGCCTTGGGTTTGGGTGGTGAATGAATAGGTAACTTTGACCCCTCATGCGCCCTTGTCCTTTGTTGTTGCTGTCGTTGTTTTTCTAGTTGAGCTCTTCTCTGTAATAGTATGGCATTTCTTTTCCGAAGCTTTAATTCTCGCTCTTTATTTTCATCAAGAATTTGATTTGATTCTCTCTCCCGTAGTTGTCGTTGTCGTTGTTGTTGTAGTTGTTGTTGTCGTTGTTTTTCTTGTAGAGCTCTTCTCTGTAATCTTACCGCATTTCTTTTCCTAAGCTCTAATTCTCGCTCTTTATTTTCATCAAGAATTCCTTCTAATTCTCTTTCCCTTTTTTTCCATTCTAATAATCGCTGAGCATGTAACTGTTTTTCTCTAGTAGAATCCATGACCCCAATAGGAGCTGGCTCTGACTGTAGAATGAGCTGAAAGTAGGAGAAAACCTGTATTTATACAGTGGATGACGTCACAATGCATAGGTAAGTCTATGGTATTTTTTGCACACGGCCCCCCTTACAGATGATGCAACAGGTATATAAAGATGATGCAATAGATATAAAAAGATGATGCAATAGATATCAAAAAGATGATGCAACAAGTATAAAAAAGATGATGCAACAGGTATAAAAAGATGATGCAACAGTAAAGGTATATAAAGCGGAGCTGGAAATATAAGATCTCACTTCGTTAGCATTCTGAATTCGACACAGGTAAAATATGGCCAAAGAAAATACAAAGGAGAACGTACCAGAAACACAGGATCCTTTAGATGTAGATGAAAGAAGTTTGATGTGCCTTCTCCTAAATAAAAGGAGAGAAGCGCTGAGAAAGATTACTGATCTAGGAATGGAGATAGACCAGTTAGAGATAGAAGTGGTGGAAATGATTCGCTATGTAAATAGGGAGATGGACCAGTTAGAGAAAGAGATTAGAGATCTAGGAAGGGTAGCAGACATAGAAGAAATGATCAGTATCATACGGGGATTAAAAGTAGTGTTGAAAGGGTTTCGTGATCTAGGAAGGGAAGCAGACCTGGAGAAAAAATAAAGGAGAGTCCAGCCACAAGAAGAAAAAGTAAATTGTTGTATTTTTTCACTTGAATAAAATCTATGTTCTTGTTTCTATTGTGTGTTATTTGTTAATGTTTTGAGGAAATCCAGTTTGAAAGATGATGCAATAAGTATCAAAAAGATGATGCAATAAGTATTAAAAAGATGATGCAACAAGTATCAAAAAGATGATGCAATAGATATCAAAAAGATGATGCAATAGATCTAAAAGATGATGCAATAGATCTAAAAAGATGATGCAACATATGTACTGAATTGACCCGGCTATCCTTAGAACCCCCTAATCTGCACTCCCTTGACCCGCCTATCCCCCCCAGGGGCTGCACTCCCTTGACCCACCTATCCCCCCCAGGGGCTGCACTCAGTTGACCCGCCTATCCCCTCAGCCCCAAAAGTGCACTCAGTTGAACCCCCCATCCAGGATGCTTATACTACTTACATCACCAGGTGCTGATGCGTAGGCCAAATTGGTTAGTCGTCTAATGGCCTGACCTAACTCTGGTATGGACTCAGATGCTCTTTGCCTTCGCTCCTTAAGCTGAACACAATACAGATCTGTTTGATTAGGAGGGGAGAACCTCTCCTCAAGGGATCTGACCAGTGTCTTATAGTGCTGACCAGTATCGCTTGGCAAGTCACCTAACACTGACTGTGCTTGGCCACGTAGTGATACGGCTAGGTAAAGACCCTTCTTATCCTCTGTCCAGCCGTTAACAACAGCACAAGCCTCAAAATGTGACTTGTAGTCAAGCCAGGAACTGGTTCCGTCATACGTGGCTGGCTTGATTATATGGCCTGTCTTAGCATTGTCCGTCCCTATTGCCTGTCTCCGTGGTTTTGGCGTGTCAAACAGATGGCCCGTCACAATGTCGTCAACCCCAGCATGTGGTGTAAAGCTTGGTTTGCCTTCGTCTGAAAATCTAACTTTAGGCCGTGCGCCGTACTCGTCAAATGACACATCCCCTGACATACCGGCCGGTTGATTATCAGTACTGTGTGTTGTATATCCAGACTCTTGGCTTGCCACATTTGTCTGACCATCGTTGCTGGTTGGCGTTCTCATCCTTTCTAAGATCTTCTTCATTCGCTCTATAGTTTCTGACACTTTCTTAGACAAATCCATGGTCAACAAAATCCCACCGCTGCCACCAAATAATGTAACGTGCAACGCGGCCGAGCTTGGTGTTGTGTGGTGATATGTCTTGTATCACCGAGGCGTTACACTCTGGTTCGTTAACCTGTTAACTCAGGTTTTTGTTGACCAAAAAAAATTATAATCAAATATATACAAATACAATACAAATATAAACGGTTTCTTCTTGATTGGACAACCACTAACTGTGGTCAACGGGTGTCTCCCGTAAATAGATTTCTTCGGTCCTGCCACTTCTCACTGTACTGACTCCTGGCACTTCCCCCACTTCTCACTGTGGTATGCCACCTCTCTCGATCTATACTACCAAGTGACTGCCTTATTCAGGTCTTACGCTTTTGGGTAGTCTACAACACTTAGCTGTCTATCCCCCGCAACTGTCTGCCTTATTACCGGCCGCCAGGAGGCGGTCGGTTATATGATATGAAAGTTTTAAGTCGCTGTGCGTTTCTGCGGAGTTTACAATTTAAATAAAAATATTCAACATTCATATCGCTGGCGAATCAATATTAAACAAAGATTGTCTAAATGTTTAGAAAAAGCACAATAATCGTAAAATTAAATTTTATAAATAATGGGGTAAATATTTCATCCAATCCTGATTGACAAACTCTGATATAACTGAAGTGCGGAGAAAATTAGTACGAGTGATAGGCATAGTCTAAAACAAAGACCGCGTTGTAAATCAACAATTTTACTTTCTCTTTTTAAAACAGGATCTGCTGTATTTATTTGAAATGAAGTGTATATTTATGAACATTTCCTATGGATGTTTTTCAAAAATATGATGAAATATTGATTTCTTAAAAGCAAAGAATATTACGACATGTTAGTCCAGGAGGCTAGGATAGAGCGCGTTTTACAATGTGCCAAACATTTTCCCGCCACATATCAACACCAAAACAAAGAGATTGAAAGAGAAGAAATGTAGTGGTGGATCTAGAAGGAGTTGGGGGGGGGGGGGGGTTAACATCCTCTAAGAGAGAGCGAGGAGCCCCACATATTATATATTTGTTGCGTTTTTATTAAGATAAAACTATAGCTAAGTTTAAACTTTAGTTTTGTATGTTTTATGTACAAACTACTTATATAAACAGCAAAGTCACCCGAGTTCGTTAAGTTGTACCAAACTTAGCGCAGAGACGCAGAGGACTATGCACAGTTTATATTGCCTATACATGTCATATTGTACATGCATTATGCATGAAGAAAATCGGCATTGTCGCATGCAATTTTTTTTTTCGTGTCACGAGGATATTTTAACAGATAAATATAAGAAATTAAAAAAAACCCAGCAAATTTTAGTTTCTAAAATAATTTCAAGTTATATAAATTGGTTTGCGGCCAATTTTTGACGCTTGCGTCAATATGTTTCTTGTTCAGGTCTTATGACCGTGTGTAAGAGGAGAAACAAGCTAAGGTTTCACAACTCCGTCACCAGAGAGGTCTCCAAGGTCCCGCAATACAATAAGTATTATCCCAATGCAGTCTCCGTATAGTAGCAGATTCATACTACTTGTATGATTGTAAAATTAATATTTTTTAGTGTTTAAGAATTAAGTGGAAACGTAGGTCTAACGTTTATACGAAACTAAACCTCACCCATTTCCGTTTCAGAACTGTTTGTTTATACTTGAATGTGACGCGATCTTTGTTTTAGACTATGCCTATCCTTGCGGTCGGTGTTACTCAGAGTCGCTCTAAAAATAGATTTCTCAAGGTAATGAAAACAATTCCACCGACAGATGGTGCTTGGGAAATCTTTCCGGTTTACATTCCATGGCAAGACAATCCCAATAACCGGAGGCTGTGCCTCCATCTAAAAATGAAATGTTTAATTACTTTTTATAATTATTTTTTTACGAAAGGATGTTTCAAGATTAAAGTTATTTTCTTTTTTCATAAGAAGGGAAAGCTTTCTTTTCCCAAAAAGAAATCTGTATCCTTTTTTTAATGTATGATTTTGTCTCTGAATGCATGTTAAATGATTTCATGTGAAATCAAGTAAGTAAATTTGTTGCTACTAGGTGATATGAAAATACGGCCTATGAAATAACCATATATTTATCCAGTGTTGCATTAATGAAATTAAAAAAATGTATATATTTAATTTGATATGTAAAGATGTTTTTATTTCCTTAAATGGTTAAAGAGATTAACAAGAAAATGTGTCTTTTTGATTTGAACATTATAAATAAAGCAAAACCAAGCTAGGTTTTTAAAAAAATGTTTGCATTTATTTCAGTTGATGATCTTTAAGGTGTCGCGGTTACTACATTACTGCTTTTGATCATCCTGGCTCTTGCCTGGGTGATCAGAGCGGTAATGAAGTGCCGTAACCTGAGTTGCCAGCCCCCGGTGAGGAGGGGGGTTAGATTTCCTCCTGAGACCTTGGAGGAGTTCATAAGTATTCCGGGCCAACGGACTGGATTCCTAACGGGGATGTGCAGCCTGTCGGAGGAAATAGAGCTCCAACGGCCGTACACACGCGCTAAGGCAGAGAGGGAGAAGGAGGCGGCGTCCGAAAAAGCAGAAGCAATGTCGAACATTGAGCAAAAAAAATCTTCTGAATCCAAAATTAAAACAAAAACAATTTTTTTTTATTTCAAAAGAATTTGAAAAAAGTGGGAGAACAAAATGTATAATATTAATGATTTATAACAGTATGAAAGAGAAAATCCTAATGTAGCCCCTGTATCCCACAATGTTTTCACAGGTTTCCCATTCAATATAACAGAAATGTTAGGCCCAATATCATAAACATCACCTTTGATTTCATTTACAGACATTGCAGGAAAATTGTTAGGTTGACATTCAGAAAAAGATTTGGTGTTCATATATTTGACAGCATTACAAATATTCTTATGTTCAACCCAATGTGAATTTTGACAATTTACACTACAATATGTGCCTACATGACAACTTGTGCAAACCTGATTGTATCTTTAGATAATAGACAATGACATGATAAGCAACTCGCAGGACATTTCTGTTGCTGGGCCGCCTTCTGTCCCTCTAAGACGACCCGCTGCGGTTTCCCGACGGTTGAGGTTTCCTGTTTGGGCACTGTTGTGGACGGTGACCGGATCCACCACAGGTCCTGCAGCGGTCGCAACGCTTGCCTGTGGATTGGCAGTCCGCATATCCTGGTCTGCTCCTTGCGTTTCCTGTGCGTCCTC
>NW_026925094.1:0-25634 GCF_032062105.1 Saccostrea cuccullata
AATATGGAAATATCCTCAGTTTGAGTTAATTCAAGTTTGTTCATATCATGACCTCTGGTGGTAGGGTAGGATAATAATGGGCAATCAAAGCTTTACATAGAAATATCTAGGAAAATCTTTAAAAATGTTCTCAAGAACAGCAAAGTCATAGCATGATTGGTGATACTTAAATGGAAGCATCCTCAGGTAGTGTAGTTTCAAGATTGTTCAAATCAGAATTCTTGGGGATAGGTTGGGGACACAATGTGGGATCAATTTTTAGCTCATCTGAGCCAAAGGCTCAAGTGAGCTTTTCTAATCACATTTGGTTGTCATCTGTCTGTCTGTCCATCCGTCTGTTAAGTTTTCACATTTTTGACTTCTTTTCAAGAACCACAGGGCCAATTTTAACCAAACTTGGTACAAAGCATCCTTCGGTGAAGGGGAGTTTAAATTGTTAACATGAAGGGCCAAGACCCCTTACAAGGGGAGATAATCAAGAAAAGACAAAAATAGGGTGGGGTCATTAAAAAATCTTCTTCTCAAGAACCACTGGTCCAGAAAAGCTGAAACTTATGTGGAAGCATCTTGGGTAGTGTATATTCTAAATTATAAAAATCATGACCCCCGGGGGTTGGGCGGGGCCACAATAGAGAATCAAAGTTTTACATAGAAATATATAGGGAAAAAATTTACAAATCTTCTTCTCAAGAACCACTGGGCCAAAAAAGCTGAATCTTATGTGGAAGCATCCTGGAGTAGTGTTGATTCTAAATTGTTCAAATCATGACCCCCGGGGGTTGGGCGGGACCACAATAGGGAATCAAAGTTTTACATAGAAATATATAAGGAAAAAACATACCACTAAGGGGGGGGGGGGGGGGGGGGGGGGTAGGGCAAGGCTACAGTAGGTATTGCAAGGGTGATAAATCTGGTAAAGAACGGCATCACCAAAGTTATTCAGGTGAGCGATGTGGCCCATGCATAGGAATATATACTTAAATTTCTTGTAAAATTTACTTGATAACACCAAATCAGTATGATAAGTATTTTTTTTAAGGTCACCTGAATAATTCAGGTGACTTGTTGCTGTCCATTTTCATCCATCGTCGTGTGGTGTGCATCATCCGTTGTGCAATGTGCATTAACATTTGATCATTTTCAGCTTTTTCTCTGCAACCACTGAACTGATTTCAACCAAATTTGGCATAAAGCATCTATGGGTGAAGGGGAACAAAAATTGTGAATTTCATGGTCCCTGCCCCCATCAGGTCTGAGGGGTGGGGCCAAAACCACTAAAATTAATGCAAATTCAAGAATCTTCTTCTTTACTCATGAACATGGAGCAGTCAAACTATTTGCATGATTGTAATCAGCATTGAGTCAGCATTGAGTTCTCTACCAAAATTATGAAATTCATGGCCTTGGGTCAGGGGTTCTAGTGCTAGGGTGGGGCTATATAGAATAAATAGTGAAAAAGCCTTATTTCTTTGAAAATCTTTTTTTCTGCTCCATGGCATTAATTAAACTAAACAAGTACATAGTTATGTTAAATAGGGTAGGGTGGTGTAATTTCGACCGATAATTTTTTTGTACTTAAGATTGGTTAAAGTGTGTCACTGTTATGTTATGCTTCAACTTTTACTGAATCCTTTTACCTTCGAAATACCTTTTGTCTTTCAGATTACATTGATTTTATTTATATTTTTGGCACACAAGTAGACTACACTAAGAAATAAAAGAGTGCATCGGTTTTTGATTTCGATGAACGGTGTTGCCATGGTTACTAAAAATAGAATTTTCTTTGAAATTCCTTTAAAACGCTACTCCTCCTAATATAAAAGATTTCAATAATTACTTGGCACACAAGTAGACTAAAAATACATAAAATATATGAATTTCGGTTTTTGATTTCAATGAATGGTGTAAAAATGGTTACTAAAAATAGAATTTTCAATTTTGAAATTCCTTTCAAACGCTACTCCTTACAGTTTTGATTTGATTTCAATATTACTTGGCACACAAGTTGCTAATTTGTACATAAAAAGGCATCGGTTACAAATGTAAATGAATGGTGTTGCCATGGTTATAAACAAAACAAATGATTTTGAAGTTATTGTAAAACGCTACTCCTCCTACAGTTTTGATTTGATTACATAATACTTGGCACACTACTACACTAAGATACATAAAATAGTGCATTGGTTTTTGATTTCGGTAACAGATAGTTGCCATGGTTATTTAAAAATAAAATTTTCTTTGAAATCCATTTAAAATGCTACTCCTCCTACAGTTTTGGTCTGATTTGCAATTTATTAGGTAACACACAAGTAGACTATAAATTAAAAATAGTGCATTGGATTTTAATTTCGATGAACGATGTTGCCATGGTTATCAAAATGAATTTTCTTTGAAATTCCTTTAAAACGCTAGTATCCACAGTTTTGTTCTGATGTTAATGGCTTCCGATCCTTTAGTAAGGCAAAATAGAGCTACAGTCTGTAATTTTTTGGGTGATAAAGCCTTTTAAAGTGTGTCACTGTTATATTTTGCTTCAACTTTTAATAACCTTTTACCTTGAAATAAAATTGTCTTTCAGATTACATTGATTTTATTTATATTTTTGGTCATAATATGAAATAAATGTAACTCAATTTACAAGATATGTGTGTTGGGTAACTTCGACCGATCACAGGGTATTTTCGACCGACGGGCCAATATAAAAGAAATAATTGACATCAGCTCTAAGATAGTAAAAAAAAAATATATGAATTTAAATTTTTCAGCTGTACAGCATAAAAGATCGAATAAAAATACTGACAAAAAAAGATGTCAATTTTCAAAATGTACCTAATTCAAAGACATCAAGTGCACTAGATGTCTCTGACGCCGATTTGCTAATTTGTTAAGGCATGCTACAAATGTAAATGAACAGGCATCTAAACCGCATATAAACGAAACAAATGATTTTTCATTATTGTAGAACTAGTTTCTACCACGTATTCATGTACATAATACTTACACTACTATTTTTTACGGACGGTCATGAATTCTTTATGACACTAATGAATTTTTCAGTTAAACAAAGTCGAAGTTACCCACTTCATGTAAGGAAAAAGCCTTTTCAGCTGATTTGCAATTTAATTTGTAAAAACTAAATACTATAAATTAAAAGGGTATGAATTTCATTTTCAAATTCATATTTGATAAATGTCACGCCAGGGATATACATTGGTTGTCTTTCCATACACGATTTTTCTGAGGTGATAATTCGCCGAAGTGGCAAAAATACACTCGTCTGTAATTTTTTGGGTGATAAAGCCTTTTCTTTGATGTAATTTTCCAATAAGGATCTTAATAACGCTCATTGAAATAAAATTATTATCGACACAATATATTAAAAATACGTTTTCTTTCTAGATAATACAAATGTACATACGCAATTATACACAATAAACAGAAATATTGTAAGGTATTTATGAACGGTCGAAATTAACCCGGTAAGAGGCCGATAAATACAAGATAAAGTAAACTTACATTTAACAAGCGTTTAATTGTTTAATGTGTTGTAATCAATTTAACACACGCTCATACATACAAAAGATCATAAACCGACCCCCCAATTTTTAACAAAGAAAATAATACAAGCAATTAAAAGAACAGTAAATAATTAGTGCTCCAACTGAATAAACATTGCCTTGAGGGGTGTTGAGAGGTAATCATCAAGGGTATATTTGATTAAGCGACACGAGTTACTAGAGTTGTAAATAAAACAAGACATCTTCAACACGGCTGATCAACCGGTGTTATGCGAGTATATTCCTCAGTTTACCTGGAGTAACAAGTGAGAAAAAATGAGTCGCATTGTAAATGCGAAAAGTATTTCTGCATAAAGTTGCCAGTGTTTGTATTAGAATTACAACGCCCATGAAAAAGTCTGCAATATTGTTTTGACATCCCCCCCTTTTTTTTTTAGTTTCCAGGTCAACCTCATTAAACTACTGTGTTTTCATTGACAGATTTCATTTTTTTTTAAAGAAGTTAATCCTGCTTTTTTTTTTTACTCTGCCGAATTGTTGCCCAAACCTATGGGGCCCATTTTATAAAGAACTTATGGCTAAAACCAAAAACTTAAGTGAATTAAAAATTTTTGCTAAATCAAATCTTTTTGAAATTGTTACCCTAAAAATATTCTAAATTCTTTTCAAGAAGAATAAAAAACGTTTTGAAATTTATGTAAAATACAAAGATATAAGCATAATAAAAAAATTGTCTTAGGCCAAAAAAATTAATCAATAGTTTCTCAGGCACCGCCGCATGACTTCAAAAACGGCCGCATTGATCAATTTTATTGACATATTGAAAAGGGAAATAACTCGATTTTCTATTTTTCCAAGTTGAAACAGAAAATTGAATTATTGCCCTTTTCATAAATGCTAAGATAGACGTTTTTATTAGAAAAACAATATATTTCTTCTAAATTTACAATATTTTATGAATTAACTTTTAAATATCAATGACATCATCTCGGGTCTTTCCGTCAGAGGTTGGAAAAACAACCTCAAATCTATTAACATCACCGGATGTTAAAAATTTATACATTTCCTGTTTATTCAAATATAGGAAATACGGAGTTAGAAGTCCTGTCTATACAGTAGAGACCCGCTATTATGGTGATGGTTTTATAAGATAGAACGCTTATTACGTTGTAAATTCAAAGCACAAAACCATTTCTTAACAGATCTATACAAAAAAGAACCGTTTATTACGTTGTCCAAAAAAGCCAGGTCTCAGTATTACGATGTGAAAATTCTGTCAAAATTTTTTTCACTCCGTGTTTATTCAGTGTTGATTGATGTTAGACACTGAAGGAGACGCTAAATAAACATTGGAACACCTGTGCTCTGAGAGAGTGTTAACTAACAGGGCAGTTAGATGATTAGTGATGCTTGATTGCACCTACGTGGACTGTTCTAGCGAGCTCAGCAGATTTGGAGATGTGCCAAAGCCATTGTTAAACAATTAAAGTTTAATCATAAATCTAGTTTCTTCTTTATCTCTGTAATTTTTTTAATTATTTGAATTATTTCATACTTTGTTTAATAAGTTAATTAAATAAATAAAAGGTTACATTTAATCTTATGCATGTATGGTGTACACAGGTACACATAATGGGTAATTTCGTTTGCAAATAAACTGCGTGAATAAACTGCTTGGGTATCAAACATAATTTTGACAAAATTTGAACTCCACTACAAACGTTTTGACAGCTTGGGTAGTGGCTTGGACTACCCCTCAGTTGTCAGCAGAAATACAAATCTATAATTGCTGAACTGCTAAACTAAACTAAAAATTCAAATTTATTTTGATAGATTGCTTGTGTGTTTACTTTGACCTTTTCATTCAAATAAAAAATGTTCCTGTTTATTTAGAAATAACTTTAAATTGAATACAAAGATATTGAATTTCTTATGAACACATTATCTAGACAGAAAGGGAGTGCATTCCCAAGTGAAACGATTATGGTAAGTATGCATGCTGTGAAATTCTGTTTTAAATGATGTTTACTCTAACCTTTTTATTTAAATAAAATAAATAAATTATCAAAATTTGGGTTGTTGTTTATGTAGAAATGACTATGAATATGAGGACATTGAAATTTTCACGAACGCATTATCTGGACAGAAACGAAAGTGAAAGTACATGTTAAAGAAAATGGCGGCAATCAAAAGAAGAATGCTGAAGTTTCTATTAAAAATGTGCTCATTGCTTTTACTATGATGAAAAAGAAGAAATAAATCATGAAACTATGTTTTAAAGATAAGTAACAATTTGAATTATGTGTATATAACATTTTGTATTAAGAATATAGCAAAAAAGGAGTGTTTAAGGATGTAAAATAAAAACCCATAATAATCATAAAATTAAAATGTTTTATGAATTTTATTAAATGTTTCATAATATGTTGCCCTCGGTAACTGAATTTTGCGTGAGAAATAAGCACACATGTTGGGCATAGTAAATCAAGGACTCTTTATATATATAAATTTTACATTTAATCAACAGGAAGTTGTATATAAATTTTAAATGACATAATTCCATAGATAAAAGGTCCCCATGCTATTTATTTCAAAAAATGATCGTTAAAAGGGAGGGTTGTCATGGCATCTACCATATACTTTTTTGAAGTCGTTTTTCATACATGCCAATCGGAAAGGCCCGATGAATATCTCACATGAAACATGAAGAATGAAACTGCAGAAACGGCAAATAAACTTGTTTTCTCATATTTAACAAGTCGAAGGATGTTATCACTTTCTTAGTGTTAGTGTAATGAGCATGATAAAACTTTTACTACAGTACCTTGACAAACGTATGTTTTAACCCAATGGTTAATCATGATACAAACCATGAACTGAATACAATGATATGTATCGTATCGTGGGGTAGGCGTATCATTGCACCCCTAGTAGAAACTACCTTCACTCAAAATAAAAAATTGCTTAGTAATTTTTTTTACTTATTTTAAGTAATCTGATTACTTAAGATAATTGTTGATTATGACTATGATTGAGTTTATGTACAGGATATATATTAATCACGAATACTTAAAATTCAGTATTGTAAGTAAATTAATTACTTAAAGAATATTAAATTCATTCAAAAAATTTTTAAGTAATTTTAAGTAAAATAATTTACTTGGATTTCCATTATCGCCCTTGAAAATATTTTTTAATAAAACAAAATATTAATTAAATGTTTTAAAATTATGTGTATAAATTTTTGATTACAATTAAATGCCTTAAAAGTAGATATAAGGAACCAATATGACCCCCAATATAATGACACTTTATAAATGTTTTAGGTAAACTATTAAAAAAATTAATAAAAATGTGCCAATCGAAACTAGAAAGTAACATTTACGGTAATGTGGAATATAATGACTTGACTATAAAAAAGTCTTATTATTAAAATTCTGTTATATCTGACAATATGACATTCAATTCCATATTTCTCTCTTATTAGAGGAAAATCAATTAAATCTAATACAAGATTAATAATTTTTTTACTTACATTATGTAAATGTCAACTCAAAACCACTTCTGAATAACCCAAAAAGCTTTGTTTTTCAAATACTGAGTAGTTCTTTTTTTTTACTTATTTTAAGTAAATTATTTACTCGTCACTGTTTCTATAACTATAAAATTGTATTACTTAAAATTACTAATAAATATTATAAATTACTTATCATGATTGCTATGGTGACAAACTTTTTTACTTAAAAATTACTTAAAATAAGCAATTCGTTTACTTGATTTGAGTAAAAGTAAGTAATATTTTTTTTGAGTGTTGTCAGCCTTTAATCGTAATCGTAATAATTATTGTACCATTTCATGCATATTTTTTTTTTCAAAAAATAAATGAAGTTGAAATATTGAACATTATTTTAACAGACTCAAAATTAAAACTACAGCCATGTAAGAATTATGGATGTTTCTGGGCCGCGATGTTTTGGGACCCCGACGTTTCGGGACCTGACAACATGTTTCGGGACATGGGTTAACACGTTTCGGGACTTGGGCTAACACGTTTCGGGACTTCTAAATATTTTGTTAAGGAAATGAAATAACTTGTTTACTTGACTGTGTTTTTAAGTTTATACATGTATAATTTCTTAGTTATGTTCCCCAAACGGAGTTTGGAACATATTGTTTTTACTCGGTTTCTTATTATTATGTCGTCCTGAACGAAGTCGAGGACGACATATTGCGATTGTATGTATGTTTTTGTTATACAAGCTGTGTCTCGGAGATGGCTGGGACAATATTCCTGAAACTTTCCTCAAAGGAGGATCACTAGTTGTAGTTGTGTTGTGTGGTCATTCAGTTTCATAATGTTTACCGTTGCCATGGAAACCTGCAAAAAGCGACAAATTTTGTCCGCGAGTATTCTCTCTGGTCCCTTGAACATTCGTCATGAAATTTTATTTATATAATGATTCGTATCTGTAATTGTGCTCATTGGATTTAACACTTGGAAATTGTCAATAGTTTCCATGAAAACAGGTGAAAAGTGAAAAAAAAATTTCCTTGATTTTTAAATCAAAGTACTGAAAGTACTGAAAGGACTGATACGAGTTGATTGATTGATCATCCCTCTCGAGAATTTTTCACTCATAGGGAGACATCACCATATGCCGGTGATGGGCTTCAAATTTTGACCTTTACTCGGCACTCAGGGCCATTGAGCAGTGAGGGATCTTTATCGTGCCAACGCCTGCCGCTGACACGGAGCCTCGGTTTTTAAGGTCTCATCCGAAGGACCCGCAACTTTCACTTCAAAGTGCCGAGCGCATGGCAAAGGAACAGTTGCTACCCATTTTAATGACTAGGTCGGTCGCGGCCGAGATGCGAACTCACGACCTCCCGATCACGGAGCGAGCGCTCTACTGACTGAGCTACCGTGAACGGTGATACGAGTTGATGGTTTTCCAAGCTTAGCTATAATGGGTATTGTTTTATTGATGAAAAGAAATGAAAGACTTGTCCAGTTCGGGGCGACATAAGCTATTGCTTGCAATAGCAGACTTTCTAGTTATTATGTCACCCCGAACGAAGTCGGGGATGACATATTGCAATTGTACACATTTTTGTTCTCCAGGCTGTTTCTCAGAGATGGCTGGGACAATCTTCCCGAAACTTTCCTCAAAGGAGGATCACTGGTTGTAGTTGTGTTGTGTGGTCATTCAGTTTCAAAATGGCTACCGTTGCCATGGAAACCTGCAAAAAGCGACGAATTTTGTTCGCGAGTGTACTCTCTTGTCCTTGGAACATTCTTCATGAAATTTTATTGATGTAATGATTAGTATCTGTAATTGTGCTCATTGGATTTAAAAATTGCAAATTGTTAATAGTTTCCATGGAAGCAGGGGGAAAAAAAATTCTTTAACTTTGATTTTTAAATCAAAGTACTGAAAGTACTGATATGAGTTGATGGTTGTCTAAGCTTAGCTAATGGGTATTGTTTAAGTGATACAAAAAATGAAAGTCTTGTCCAGTTTGGGGCGACACGTTATTGTTGCTTGCAATAGCAGACATTCTAGTTAAGGTCTTCCGTCTTCACAGAAGACCTTCTAGTGATTCTACTGTTTCTTCTTATTATTAAGGTCTACCGTCTTCACGGAAGACCTTATAGTGATTCTACTGTTACTTATTATTATTAGGGCTTTTCGACTTTCGTTGAAAAGACCTATTCTTTTTGTCTTGTTTATTAAGGTCTTCCGTCTTCACGGAAGACCTTATAGTTATTCTACTGTTTCTTATTATTATTATTATTAAGGTCTTCCGTCTTCACGGAAGACCTTATAGTGATTCTACTGTTTCTTACTATTATTATTATTCTTATTCTTATTATTCTTTTTTTTGACAAAATTTTGTGCAGGCGATTAAATAAAAAACTATTCAGCAGTTTTTCATGAAACTTTCACAAAATATGAGTTATAATATGAAGTTGTTACTTTCGATGAAAAATTTGGAAAATTCGCTTCTGGTGCCAAGTTATGGACAATTTCCTGATTTTAAAATGCAATTTTGTCGCCCCTTTTTATCGAAAACGGTTAAGGATATGAACTGGAGACTTCTTGGAGATGATAGATCATGACTTTGTGGTTTGCAGAATCACCTTTTTGTGCGTCGTCAGTACTTCCGGTCGTTACGAGATGCAAATTTAAAAAAATCGTATTTTCTAACTTTTTTGTTTTTCAGTATTTTTCATTTATTTTCAGCTTGTTTATAGAAACCCTTCTAATAATGCTTACTATATAATTTGTTGAATGGTGATAAGTCTAAACTCTAGATATTAGCATTCAAAAATCTGAAGCGGGTCCAAAATGGCGGCTGTCTCTGTCAACGCCGACATTTCGCAATAGGTGTTTACGGAGGCAGCCGAGCGTTTGTTTGAACGAAAGTAACATAAGAATAAATGAAAGGCAAAGGAATACTTGGATTGTCACGTCGTATTTATGTTGCACTTCTGTGTCAAACTAACGTCTTCTATAATTGGTTTTGGCTGGTTTTCAAAGTAGAAAAAGAAAAGACTAAATGTGCAAATGAAATTCGATACCTAAGATCTCTTGTGCATCGCCGAAAAACAGATCTTAAATCATACTTATAAGTAATGCTTTCTCAAAAAAGAATATCAATTAATTTTGTCAATATAAATATTAACCACTGTTTTTCCTATGCACACTTGTGTCATATTAAACTAATAAATTAGACAAAAATAAGAAAACGTTTTTTTTAAAGATCGCTTCATGGAGTTTATTTTAGCATTCTTGTCTCAAAGACCTGATTCAAGTTATTGAGCATAAACGATATCGGATTCCTGACAGTCATAGGGCGAGTCATGTTTTCCTGCGAAACTTTTCAACCTTTTTCGATTAACTATTCGGGATAGTTCACTTTGAGGATAAACAGGAAATTGAAAAAAAAATCATAACCGTTTCACCGCTTTAGTGTTACATGCATATGTACAATATGGAATTTGTAAAATGTGTTAAACATACTTTCTAAACTTCGAATCTTAGGCTATAAGAACGTTCTTTTCTTTTAATTTCATTAAAGCTATCACTCCTATTTAATAGAACATTCCAAAGAAAAGGGGCGAAGATTAACTCATGGCGTTTGGCGCTAAAATTTGAATAGTGACCCGCCTTTCATAATTTTAAGAGAGAAGCACTGTATCATTGATATATACAAGTAGATTTAGAGTAGAGGTCCCGATAGCGTAATATTTAGTGCGTTGGAATTTCATGTGGCGACTTTGGTTCAATCCCCCTTGTGTGCAAATCTTTTTTTTTACTTTTCAAATCGATTTTACGTGTTCTTTCCGGAATCGGACGGAAGACCTCTCGTTGCTCGCAACGAGTTTCATCTAGTTATTATTATTCTTTTTATACGCCCGTCTTAAGACGGGACGTATTATGTTATAGGCTTCATGTCCGTCCGTCCGTCCGTCTGTCTGTCCACTCGTGTCCGGCTCATAACTTCAATACTAATAGGCCTAGGACTATCAAACTTTGTCAACTGGTACTTCTTGGGTAGACGGTGTGTCGCGCACAAAAAGTAGGTCGCTCTGACCTTTAATTAAGATGCTATGGCCAAATATGGAAAAATCCTGTCCGGCTCATAACTAGTAAACTATTAGACCTAGAACTATCAAACTTGACAAATGTATACATCTTGGGTAGAAGGTGTGTCGCGACCTATTTCAAGGTCACTGTGACCTTTAATTTAAGTGAAATTTTTTAAAAAACTAAATCTTTTGAATTTTTAATTTCATAATCCTAAAAAATGTAAAATTAAAGTTGTATCCTTGTTAAAAAATGTAAAATCAAGTAAAAAAACTTATTTTTTCATCATATACTTTACAGCAATCTGTAAGAAATGTTAATGTTATAAGAGGAATGCAGTTTGTCCCATGGGTATAATTAACAAGCATTGGTCAAGAAGAATTTTGATAGCAGAAATGTGCATGTCAAATTAGAGAGAAATTAATGAGTTTATTGTCAAGAGTTAACTGGAAGACCATCTCTGACCATGCAGCTGTTGTCTCTTGGGAGTTGGGCAAAAAGAAATGGCCTCATAGTTGCTTGTGTTAATTAAGAGTTCTAGATGGCTAGTTCAGATAAAGATCTTTCAATTAGTTATTTGGTGTAATGTAATTAAAAAAATTGATGATTTAAAATACAGTATATGATTAAAATTAAATTAATATTGTCTGATATAATAAAAACTAATTGTACATATTTACATTGAAAAAAAATACATTTCAATTTTTTATATATTTGCAACAAATTGCAGAGTGCCATGTCTTATAAAATTTTATAGTCTAAAGAATAATTTCTGTTTGATGTTTTTTAGACTGTAGCATTTTTAATCAATCATAAAATATGCAATAAAAAATCAGCAGATGGATATTTGTTAAGCTCTAACTCAGCCAGTTTAGAATTATATGATGTATTATTTCTTAATTATTGCCTACACTCTTAGACAAGTATGTACAATAAATATAATAAGGAATGGAAATTAGATCATTGAAATCAGTGTCAATCTTGTAATCTTGAACTTGGTAATCAAAGTTACCTGATTTTCTTGCACTCTGATTACCAATTTATGATCATTATTGAACAATATTTGACGGGCGTATCATGCTGTGGCGGGGCACTTTATTATTATTTTTTTTCCAAAATTTTGTGCACGCGATTTCTCGAAGACTACTGGATGGAATTACATGAAATTTTCAGAAACAATGTGTCGTAACATGAACTTGATCTATCTGAGCGATTTTTTGAAAATTCTTATCTGGTGCCAAGTTACGGGACATTTCCTGATTTTAAAATGATATTTTGTCTTCGGTTAATCTCAAGAACGGTAAAAGATATCAATGTGAAACTTTCAGGGATTATAGATCGTGATAGATACTATCCAGGGCGCGACCTTTCGTTCGTCGTCAATACTTCCTGTCGTTAGGAGATGCGAATTGAAAAAAGCGTATTTTCTAACTTTTTTGTTTTCCAATATTTTTTATTTATTTTTGGAATATTAATAGAGACCTTTCTATTGATGCTTACTATATAAGTTGTTTGATTATTGGTTAATCTGAACTCTAGATATTAATATTTGAAAATCTGAAGCGGGTCCAAGATGGCGGCTGCCTCTGTCAACTCCGCCATTTCGCGAGTAGGGGTTTATGGAGGCAGCTGAGCGTTTGATTAAACGATTCTGACATAAGGATATATGAAATGTAAAAAACTACTTCGACTCTCACGTAGTAGTGAAATGGTTGGAGGAGTTACGTCCCGTTACTTGTTTATATTATAATAGCTAATCAATAAAAATATTGTAATTAATTGGTCAATTGACAAAAGAATTATACAAGTATTATTGATAAATGATGTTCTGTTAGAAAATAATAATAGTGTTGCCAAAAGAAAGACAGTCTGTTGTATTTTATCAATATGATATCTGATAATAACTTATGATCATTGATTAAGTTGAGGTACAAGGGGGCAGTACAGCCAACTGGCTTGTGTCTTCACTTTTGTACAGAAACCAATTGGTGTAACGATCAAATTGGATTGTGCAAAGTTGCTGTAGTTAGTGATTAGTTAAAATATAGTCGTGTGACGTTAGCTATAGGTTTGTCATTAGGACAGAGAAGCTTTTACAAAGTTAAATCATATTGTGTAAGTTACTAAGTATATTGTAGTCACTTGGCTAGAGTTATAATGGCAACTTGGTAAGCAGTAAGACACCAGGCAGGTGTTAAAGGCTAAATCAAGAGGCACCAGGCAGGTGGCTATTGACTTATATAGTCAGTTATATAGTGAGGCAATTGTCATATGGCACCAGGCAGATGCCGGTATTAACTGAAGATATATAATTGTACAAAGCACTTAGGTCATTTGATTTAAAGACACCAGGCAGGTGTCATATTATTATCTGTATATATTGCATTCAATCGTATTGTCAGTAAAACTCGGTAATCTGAGCACGGACCTACTGACCGCTCAGGTCCGACACGTTACAGTAGAACGTTGCAATTGAGTGTCAATCTTAAAACTTAATTTCCGTTTCATTGCTTTAGTGTAACTGGGCTAGATACGATATGTAATGTGTATAATGTGTTACATATACTTTCTTAACGTCGAAATAAAAAAAAGGCGCTAAGAGTGTTTTATTTTTAAAATTTAATTGAAGCTATCATACCTATTTAATAGATCAGTCCAAGGAAAAGGCGCGAACATTTACTCGTGGCGTTTGGCACGAAATTATGAATGTTTTTTTTATAATTCTTAGACAGGTGAACTGTTGCAAAAGTATACACAAGTATATTTAGAGCAGTACTCCCAATAGCTTAATGGTTAGCGCGTTGGGGATAACAAAGTATTTTTAAAAAAAGCGCATTCACTTTGGCGCAGGTGTATAATGATGGACCTCTTCCTTGTGACCAAAATTTTGAATCTCTTTTCAACTCGATTTTACGTGGATTTCTTTCCCTTTCGTTGCTCGCAACGAGATCGTATCTAGTTATTATTATTATTATTAGCTCACCTGAGCCGAAGACTCAAGTGAGCTTTTCTGATCAAAATATGTCCGTCGTTGTTGTCATTGTCGTCGTAAACTTTTCACATTTTCATCTTCTTCTCAAGAACCACTGGGCCAATTTCATCCAAACTTGCTACAAAGTATCCTTGGGTGAAGGGGATTCAGGTTTGTTCAAATAAAGGGCCATGCCCTCTTCCAAGGGGAGATAATTATGAATTAGTAAAAATTTAATGGAATTTTTAGCTAACATGAGCCGAAGGCTCAAGTGAGCTTTTCTGATCACATTTTGTCCATCCTCCGTCCGTCCGTCTGTCTAGCTGTCCATCTGTCTGTCCGTCTGTAAACTTTTCACATTTTTGACTTCTTCTTAAGAACCACTGAGCCAATTTTGACCAAACTTAGTGCAAAGCATCCTTGGGTAAATGGGAATTTAAATTGTTAAAATGAAGGGCCAAGTCCCCTTACAAGGGGAGATAATCAAGAAAAGACAAAAATAGGGTGGGGTCATTAAAAAATCTTCTTCTCAAGAACCACTGGTCCAGAAAAGCTGAAACTTATGTGAAAGCATCCTGGGGTAGTGTTGATTCTAAATTGTTAAAATCATGACCCCTGGGGGTTGGGCGGGGCCACAATGGGGAATCAAAGTTTTACATAGAAATATATAGGAAAAATCTTTGAAAATCTTCTTCTCAAGAATGACAAAGCCATAATTCAATATATTTATATGGAAGCATGCTCAGGTAGTGTGGATTCAAGTTTGTTCAAATCATGACCCCCGGGGGTAAGGCGGGGCCAAAATGGCCGACCAAAGTTTTCAAAGATATATATTCGAAAATTCTTTAAAAATCATTTTCTAAAAAATAGCAAATCCATGATTGGTCATGGGACTACTTTTGGATTTAAACTTTACAATAAAAAACCATTTTCTACTTTTTCCTACCCTTAGTGCTCAGGTGAGCGATGTGGCCCATGGGCCTCTTGTTAAAGTTTGTCAGTTATTATCAATGTTAAATGTCCACCAACTTTACAGACAACCCTCGTGTAAAATTACAATGTTACATGTTGAATTCGAAAGTTTATGATCAATAGTAAAGAAAGATCGAAATCTGAACTGCTATGAAATACGTCCGGTCTGTCGGGTGTACTCTCTATAAATAATATGTTTTGAATGAAAATGAAATAAATCTGTAAAATTTAAAGAAATCTTAAGTTTTCTTTGTTGTTTAGATACGAGGAAGTGAAATATAATCTTTGGTGATTGAAATTCCCATCTTTTTAACAGAATTAAAAGAAAAAGTGCATGTCTGATATGTATTGGAAGTTATATTTTGATACGATATGATTCTTGAATATCGATATATTAATTGACACAGCCCTAACACCAACCACATGCATATTAAGTGATATTTAGGAGTAATACTGAAATATCTTTTGCTTTAGGGTACCATACACCTGAGGAATATAATCAGTACAAAAAATTCATAGAGCTTGGAAGACAGCGCCAGTATGCAAGACCATCCCGTGCCAAGTCGGCCCCAGCAGAGAGATGGTAAATAATTAGGGCCCCACTTGGCGGGCGCCCTATAGTGATCAGTCTGTCCGACTATCCTTCCGCGCTTTTGTCCATCCAAGATATGTTGTCCACAGCATATCCCCTCTTTCCTTGGCCCAATCTGGCTCATACTTCACCCACAGAGTGCCTTTGGGTAAAGGGTTTGCAGTGACCTTGAACCATGTTTCTAGGTCAAAGGTCAAGGTCGTAGCAGAATTATATGAAAATCCCTGTCTGGAGCATATCTTCTCTCCCCTTGGTCCAATGTGGCTCATACTTCACTCACAGAGTGCCACTGGTCAAGGATGTGCAGTAACCTTGAACAAAATTTCTAGGTAAAGGTCAAGGTCAAAATAGCCTATCTGTTTAAAAATCTATGTTTGGTGCATAATTTCTTTCCCTTAACTCCAGTCAGCCTCAAACTTTGATCGATGATATGCAACAATTTTCATAAAAGATACATTTCTAAAAGTTTTTTTTTAATTTTATTATTTTTACAGAGAAAAGTTACTTTTTGTCCCCTTTAGACTCAAACAACTTCAAAAATAATCCCTTTTCAGCTTACCTTACATTTTCATATTTGTTGCTGAAAGTGGGGCCCTTTGAGATGGCCACCATCTCAATGATATCTAGTTTCACTTACATTTATAACTTTATGTCACATTATGAGTAGAATACTACACAATCATAGTAATACATGTACAGATTTCCTGTAATGTCATGCTATTAATTTTTTTCATACAATATCAGGGCCAAAACATTTGAAGAAAGCCTATTTAGTGATGAAGAAGAACAAACTACCAAAAAGTCTGCATCATCCAAAAGTCTTAGAATGAAATCCCCTACAAACAGTAATAGACGGGATCCTGTCAAGTCCAGCCAATCAGGAAAAGCAACAGGCAGGTCTACAAAGGAAACACCAGTGTCAAAATACCCAACAACATCAGAACCTTCACTCAAGCCCTACTTGCAGCCAAAGTCTGAAGTAAGACCAAGATCACGATCCAGATCACCACCTGAAGAGAAGAAGGAAGAAAAGGGAGAAAGTTCTGATACCTCAGAAAGTGTGCAGTCCTCCCCAGACAGAAAAATTCACAGGGAGGGGTATGATAGGCCACTGTCCAGAATAGGCCACATCCCTGAAGGTACATAAACTTTTTAAAAAAATAAGTTTTAAATAGATTCCTCTACCAAATTACATAGATTGTCATTGATATTTGTTACATTTAATTGTAACACCAAAAGGAAATTGGTCCTATTCTTGTATGTTTTTACAGTTATTTTTGTAAAATATAATTCTTAGTTTGTTGCAGTCTTTCATAGATTGCGTAAATTCTTGATACAGTAAAAACAAAAGGCATGCACTCAGAAAAAGAGAGATAGAAATTACCTCAAAAGTGTGTTTAATTATTGTTTACTTAATGTGACAGCCCATGCTGGATTGTTTGTTTTGCAATTAAGATTGCTTGTTGTTGGTACATATATTACAAAAATTTTTTAGCTCACTCAGACAAAGTCTAAATAAGCTAATGCTCTAATCCCTGGCCTCAGGGATAATATAGACTCCCTGTTAAAGTTTTGGGAGCATGTCCATTCCCAAGTAACTATAAGCCATACTTGAACCAAACTTGTCTGGATGATACATCTTTGGGGATAGACACTACCACATTTGCTTCAGATGCTGGATCTGACCTAGATTTTGCAGATGAGTGAACAGGTAAAAGTTGTAGGTCCTTTGGATAAGACCTAAAAAAAAAACTGAGATCCCCATGTCACTATTGATTATATAGTGAAAATGCATTAATTCTTTGAAAATCGTTTCCATTGCTCCTGGGTTTTATGGCAATGGTCCAAGTATACATATATTTATGATGAAGAAAGGTGTATCTAGCAAAATGGTTATTTTTTATGCCCCCTGGGTCAGGGTTACATAGTCTAAAAGTAAATCAATGCTTTGAAATCTGCTCTTTAGTATTAGTCAATCATTTTGTGATAAAATTTGCAAAATTTTGAAATATGTGGCCACAAGGTCAGTGGTTGCTTTGGTTTGAAGTGCACAACTGGTTATAAGGTTGAAAGGCATTTTCTCTTTGTTACTCTGATCTACCTCTGGGTATTAAGTAAATAGAGTAAGCATGCTAAGTTTATACAGTAAAACTCGGTTATAGCGAAGTCACTGGGACCTATAAAATTACTTCGCTATATCCATAATTCGTTATATCCACAGGCCTTTAGATCACTTAGAAAATCAAAGTACTGAAAGTACTGAATCGAGGTACTTCAGTACCCATCACCATAAGAGGAAAATACCTCGCATTTCTCTTCAAATTATATTTTGATTTGTTTCTTGTTATACAGTAGCTGCAGATCTGTAGCTCTCCGAAAAAATTCACAGACCGGAGAGCTACAGTGCCACCCATTGAAAAACTGTTTATTTATTGCGCAAAAAGAAGTGCGCTGTTTCTCGATTTATTTCTCCGTGTTTTTAAACTGTCATCTCAAAATATTACTAACCTTGTGTTCCTAACATATTCTTTCACTGTTTCCACAACAATATGTTCCTTATAATTGTTTTTAATATGAAATTGAGATCATCAAACATATCGTCTATTTATAATGCAATTTTGGTTTGCAAGATAATTCAATCCAACGCACTTCGTGCAGATGTCAACTACGAGAGTACTTATTAGAGGAGTAAGGAATTTTTTAAAATGTATCTTTATTGCGATTGAGGTAAGAATTTGGAAGACCTAATCCAGAACTAAGCACAACTTTTTGTGGGCAATAAATATACAGTTTTTTTTCAGTGGATGGCACTGTAGCTCTCCGGTCTGTCAAAATATTTTTTTTAGAAGAGATACAGATTTTCAGCTAGTTACACAGTAATAAGGATGAACATTATATTTAATGATATTAACTAAAAAAGTGCAGACACGGGGCTTACATAAAACACTAAATAGAATAAGTATCCTGCCAGTATCATTTTGTCCAATGTATCCTAACTCTGTCACCAGGGTTCTCTACAATATGCCAACGTATTAAAGAATCCCCCTTAGTTAAACTTTTCATGAACTTTGTATGAAAAAGAAAATAGAGTACGTGTCATATATTTTTGAAATTGCAGCATGAAGGCTCTGGGGCCGTAAAACTTAGATGAGCTCACTCTTGATCTCAGTCTCACTTTTCTACAAATACATGTACTAGTAATTCTTTATAAGTAAAAGTGAAATTAGGTCAAAAGTGCCCCTGAGCAAGGAAACAACATTTATCATTGATGCAGCTAGCATTTAATACAATCAAAAACCCTCTCTTTAGTTTTCACATCCTCTTCAAAGTTCATTTTCAAATTCCTTATAATAACTTTCTTTTTGTGAATTCTTAAAATTATGAATAATAGAAACCACATAATAATAACTTTATTACAAGTATAAATTATTATGTAATCTAGATTAATAGCTCTAAAATTTACATGCATGTCTTTATTTACATCATGATTCAATCATTTTAACAATAGAAATGATCTACCTTCGGTATGACATCGATAGATGTTTTTAGTTGTGTTAACATTGCGTCTTGTTGTGTATAACTAATGTAACAATGTAATTTTTCATATGCGGAATCCTAAATTCTAGAGGAGTTCCTACCGAGTATTCGATGACGTGGTCATTACTCATTAGCATGCAGCGAAATAGGTACAGGTGCCCTGCTGTTATTCACCTTTTTCAACAGTAATAGCATCAAACAGATTTATAAGATTGGGACGATATTTTTACATTCTGAACAGATTTTTTTAATGAATTACAAAAACAGAAGGGTGAAAATAACTTCGCTTTTGTGATAATTTACAGTGAAGTGCGAAAACATCTTCACTTTTGTAATAATTTACGGTGAATTTTGGAGCTCAGTAGGGACTATTGCGCCTCAGACGCCTCTATGTTAACCCCAAATTTATTTAATTGCATGTTTCAATTCAAGCAGAACGCTTCCTTCTGTTTTGTTTCAGTGTATACTGTTCTGTTCTCTCCCTTGCCTGCGATCGACGTTCAATACACATACATGTAGGTCACGATCTCTGCTGCAGTCAGTTGTTTACATTTTACCCTCGCTAAAATGGTTCAGAGCGTAGGGATACTTCATATCTTATTCCCACTCAGGAACTTGTATTTAGTATTTGTAAATCCATAAAAACACTATTTACTGCTTGGAAATTAAATTAAATACATTGTAGATCTTGTTTTGTGACTGAAATTCTGATTTTAATACATGTATAATCAGGGGACTATATTTCTTAGAGAACTGATAAAAACTAATGTTTGAATATTTCCAATCAATCTTGCAAGTGCTATTGTTTACATATTAGCAACCTATCTCTGATTTGATCCTTGCCTTCTAAGGTACCATATTTTAACAACAAGATTACTGATCTGTCCCAAAGAGTGAAGATCAAAAAGAAAATGCAAATGGTAGTGATCACAGGTGTCCGCCATTAAGCTATAGAGCAGCTATTGAGGCTGACTTACGTCACCTCGAAAAATCATTTCAAATACTTTATCAATAAAAAATATTTATGGGAAGAAAAATACTCAAATTATGTTGTTTTTCTCTTATAACCGGAAGTTATTGTTTTTGTTTCCGGTGGTACTGATATATTTTAAAACTACAAATAAGATGCTATAATGTGATGCAAAAAAAGTTTTATAAAAGAAAAGTTGAAATTTTCGATTTCTTAGATCACTTCCTGTGACGATCAGAAGTGACGGCGGACAATCTTATTACAAATGGATTTGCCTACTTATCAAGATCTACCACCCCTATAAGTTTGGTGTCTTAATTTCTTACCGTTTCCGAGATCTAGCTGTGATAACTTCTCATTTTGAGGACAGGAACTCACGCGACCGGAAGTGAATTTTACAAAGATATTTGATGTTACTGTAGACATTTGCAGTCTGAATAACATATTCAAAAATCATTCCAAATGCTTCATGTATAAAAAATATTTAAGGGAAAGAAAAGTATTCAAAATATGCAGTTTTTCTCTTATAACCGGAAGTTGTCGTTTTTGTTTCCGGTGGGACTGATATATTTCGAAACTACAAATAAAATGCTATAAAGTGATGCAAAAAAACTTTCATAAAAGAGAAGTTGAAATTTTCGATTTCTTAGATCACTTCCTGTGACGACCGGAAGTAACAGCGGACGATGTTAACCCAGATGGTTTTGCCTACTTATCAAGATCTATCACTCATAAGTTTTGTGTATTCATCTTTAACCATTTCTGAGATATGACTCTGACAAAACTTTTTTGAAAAAAGTGGAAATCAGACATCTGACGACCGGAAGTGAGTTTTGAAAAACTGAAAACTGCATTTGAAAGATATTTTTACTCTCTATCATCCCTGAAAATTTCATGAGAATCCGTACAGTCATCTCTGAGAAATCGTCAAAAGAAAAAGGGAAAAAAAATAATTATAATAAAAAGAAAAACAGCGGAATCACTATAAGGTCTTTCGTCTGAAACGGAAGACCTTAACTAGGTGCGTTCTTGTTGCTAGTGCAAGAAGCAGGTCTTCCGACCGACTATTCCTTAGAGTTCTATGCTATGTCATCCAAAGAAATAGATCTCAGCTTGTATTTTTTTGTTTATGTTCATTTACAGTAGTCTCTCAACATAGATCATGATTATTACAGTTATTTCACAAAATATCTCAAAATAAAGCTTTTAAAAATTGGCAAAATATTCCATATGATACATGTTAAAAAAGAGATAAAAGTAATTTGCCCAGAAAAAAGACAAAAACAAAGAAAAAATTTTTGCAATGCCACCATCGGGATTTGAACCCCCGACAGTCGGATAAAGTTTGGTTCGTTCATATCTTTGCAATAAATGCACGCATGAAGAAAATGAAAATATGTTTAGATATCTTCGAAAGCACTCTATAGACCTTGTAAATCCAAAAGAAAAATGTTGTAAAACAAAAAAGTTGAAAAATTACACTTTTTGAATTCACTTACATTTGCGACCAGAAGTAAGAACGACGAAAAATGAAGGACGTTCAGCACATCTACATGTAATGTTCTTTCATGTCCATGAGTTTCAATTTCATATCTTTAGCCGTTTTCGAGAAAATTAGGTGACAAAAATCCATTTAAAAAATACAAATTTCCCCAAAAATCGCGAACGGAAGCAAATTTTGAAAAAATGAAAAAGAGATCTGGAGATATTAACCTGATGCATCTGTCCTATAAAAATCTTTGAAATCCATACATTCATAGCTGAGATATCGCCCTAACTATGAAAAAAAAGAATAATAACTAGAACAAAGCTCGTTGCAAAGCAACGAGTAGGTCTTCCGTCCTGTTTGACCGGAAGTAACTTTTGATTTTAAAAAAAGAGTAATTATGTCTCCAATGATTTAAAACACCCAGATATGTATTGATTATGGCAAAAGTAAGCCATTTTCGACTACTTCCGGTTCGACCGGAAGTGACGTCGACAGACGGAAAATTAGGTTTTATGCTTCCAGTGACATAAGTTACCCAAAAACATGTCAAGAACGTCAAAAATATGCATTTTATGACTACTTCCGGTTTGACTGGAAGTGACGACGCCGGACATATTTTGGCAAACGCAATAGGATGAGCTTGACATTTTGAACAACTTTGCTTCTTCGATGTATTATAAATTCGGAATACATTTTGAGATATTAAGGAAAAAACTTTGGCCCTCTAGATCCCTTATTTTAGGGGCCAGCCCCTTTTTCCACATATCATCTGTTAGATCTTGCAATTCTACACATCTTTTGTTATATATGTATGTACAAAATATTTCAAGGTAAAAAAAGGTGTGAGAAATTTGAAATTCGTGATAGGTCTATTTTTGGTCCACAGCGAGCGCCGACGTGCGTCATTTCCGGTAAATTTGAAATACCTGATGCACTTTTACATACATAGCTCTACCATGCCTTAAAGTTTGAAGTTTCTATCTAGACCCGTTTTTAGCTCACCTGAGCCGAAGGCTCAAGTGAGCTTTTCTGATCACATTTTGTCCGTCGTCCGTCCGTCCGTCTGTCTGTCTGTCTGTCTGTCTGTCCGTCTGTCTGTCCGTCTGTGAACTTTTCACATTTTCGACTTCTTCTCAAGAACCACTGGGCCAATTTTGACCAAACTTAGTACAAAGCATCCTTGGGTGAAGGGGAATTTAAATTGTTAAAATGAAGGGCCAAGTCCCCTCACAAGGGGAGATAATCAAGAAACAACAAAAATTGGGTGGGGTCATTAAAACATCTTCTTCTCAAGAACCACTGGGCCAGAAAAGCTGCAACTTATGTGGAAGCATCTTGAGGTAGTGTAGATTCTAAATTGTCAAAATCATGACCCCGGGGGATATAGAAATATATAGGAAAAATCTTTGAAAATCACTGAAAACTGAAAGTTATGTGGAAGCATCCTGGGGTAGTGTAGATTCTAAATTGTTAAAAGTCATTACCCCCTGGGTAGGGCGGGGCCACAGTGGGGAATTTTTACATAGAAATATTTAGGAAAAATCTTTGAAAGTCTTCTTCTGAAGAACCACTGGGCCAGAAAAGCTGAAAGTTATGTGGAAGCATCCTGGGATAGTGTAGATTCTAAATTGTTCTATTCATGACCCCTGGGGTAGGGTGGGGCCACAATGGGGAATCAGAGTTTTACAACGTTGAATCAAAACATCCTATTTTAGTGTAGATTTCAAATTGTTTAAATTATGATCAGTTGGGTAGGGTGGGGTCACAATATGTATTACAAGGGGAAATCTGGTAAAGAACGGAATGGTCAAAGCTTCTCAGGTGAGTGATGTGGCCCATGGGCCTCTTGTTTGGAAAAATTGTGGACAATATGACCCTTAAAAATCAGAAAATTGACGATATCTCTAGACCGGAAGTGACATTATCGAAACGGAAAAAAACGCATAAGGTTCAAGTGATGATCCATACGTCCTGAAAGTTTCATAAGATTTCGTTGAGCCGTTTACGAGAAATCGCGTGCACAAAATCGGGAAAAAACAGTAATAACTAGAGCCGAGCTCGTTGCAAAGCAACGAGTAGGGCTTCCGTCCTGTTTGACCGGAAGTAACATTCATTTTTTTAAAAAATGAGTAATGAAGTCAAAAAATGGTTTAATCCTCCAAATCTATGTTAATTATTGCAAAATTAAGCCATTTTTGGCAACTTCCGGTTTGACCGGAAGTGACGTCGACGGGCGGAAAATTAAAGATTTGAGCTTCCAGTGACACATGATATCCAGAAGCCTGTCAAGAATAGCGAAAATATGCAATTTTTTACTACTTCCGGTTTGACTGGAAGTGACGTCGCCGGACGTATTTTGACGACCCCATTAGATAAAGCTTGACATTTTGAACAACTTTGCTTCTTTGACGTATTACAAATTCTCAACACTTTTTGAGATATTTAGAAAAAAAACTGTTGGCCCCTCTAGATCCCTTGTTTTAGGGGCCAGCCCCTTTTATGAGATATTTTTTGAAAGATCTTGCAATTCTACACATCTTTTGTTCTTTATGTTTTCACAAAATATTTTCAGGTAAAAAGATATCAAAGAAAATATGTGAGAAATTTTGAAATTTGTGATAGATCTATTTTCGGGCCATAGCGAGCCGGTAAATCTGATATACCTGATGCACCTCTCCAAACATAGCTCTACCTAGCCTCAAAGTTTGAAGTTTCTATCTCGAGCCATTTTTCGGGAAAATTGTGGACAAAATGACCCTTAAAAATCAGAAAATGGACGATATCTCTAGACCGGAAGTGACGTCATCGAAACAGAAAAAAACGCATAAGGTTCAAATAATGTTCCATACGTCCTGAAAGTTTCATAAGATTTTGTTAAGCCGTTTACGAGAAATCACGTGCACAAAATCGGTAAGATAAAAAAAAAACAATAATAACTAGTTTTAATTGTAACAGGTGTGCATCCACGTGATTTCATGAATTTTTTTCTAAATCGTATTGTAGGATATCTTAATGCATTACTATGTTCTAAATTTCAAAGCATTTCGTTAAAAAACAAAGGAGATATAGCCGTTTAAAGTTTCAGCCAATCAGATTGCAGCACACGTGCATGCGCGTGATTTCTTGATTTTTTTGTAAATCATATTGCAGGATATCCTAATGCATGTCTAAGTTTAAAATTTCAAAGCATTTTGTGAAAAAACAAAGGAGATATAGCCATTTAAAGTTTCAGCCAATCAGATTTAAGCGCATGTGCATGCGCGTGTTTTCATAAAAATTTGTATGTATCAAATTGTAGAATATCCTAAGGCATGACTATGTTCAAAATTTCAAAGCATTTCGTCAAAAAACAGAAAAGATATCGAGATTTTTGTTTCAGCCAATCAGAGTGAAGTGCACGTGCATGCGCGTGAGTTCGTGCTAATTTGACAGTGTCATAGTATTTACACTATCAATATATCCTTATATAATAAGTTTCAAAACATTTCATTAAAAAATGCAAAAGTTATGGCTATTTTAAATATATCTGTCACTTCACTCATTTCACGCGCACAGACGTGCAGGCGTATGCGGGCAAAATAACCTTCGTTCCGCACACCTACACTACACACCTATTAACCCTAAAAAGGTTTTAACTTAGTTGGGTGAAGAGTTTCTGAGAACACTTCCGGACAAAAAAGTACCGGAGAACAAATAAGAAAAAAAAGAATAATAATAATAACTAGATACGATCTCGTTGCGAGCAACGAGTGGGTCTTCCGTTCGATTCATGATAAGATGAGATAAGACTTTGATTGAGATTTTCATTCTAAAGTAATGATTTTCCATAATCTATAAAAGACATTAAACATTAAAGACTTAAAAAATCGGCTTTTGGCCCCTCACGGCCCCTAATTTTAAGAATCAGCCCTTTTTATTCATATCATCTTAAAGCTCTAAGGATTTTGATCACTTTTTGTTAAACAACTATTCAGGCCAACCCTTCAACTCCTT